>NC_135340.1:0-72500 GCF_023851605.1 Tamandua tetradactyla | reverse complement strand
AAAAATCAGATGATGAAAGAAAGTCTTCAAAGATGGCTTCATTTACAAAGACTAATCATTTTGGAATTTATATGAAATTTCAATAAAATTCACAAAATTGTTTAATGCTGTATATTCTAGAAAACAGTATCAATCAAAATGTAAAAGTTGAAAAAATCTATAGATATCTATTTTTAATGATTTTTTTTTGCATGGACAGGAACCAGTAATTGAACCTGGGTGTCCAGCATGGCAGGCAAGATTTCTACCACTGAGCCACCATCACACCACCCTAAGATATCTATCTTGAAATGCCGGTTTCCTGGGGTGAACCAAAAAATGGAAGAGAATTCCATCCAAGGTATTAGAATATACTATTAAGAAAGATGTTTCAGTCTACCAATTAAGATTCTAGACTTAGGTGTCAGAGTATGGGGTTTGAATACTTTATCAACCTAGCAGTGAGATTAGCAAGACAATTGAAAGAACTGTGACTCAATTTCCTCATCTATAAATTACTGATATTAATAGCAACTTCTGCAAAGGGTCCTTAGAGTTATTAAACTACTTAACTCTCAAAAGTACTTAGAACAAAAAAAAAGTACTTAGAACAATGACTCATACAGCATAAATACTATACATTTGTTTGTCATTATCAATATTAACATTATCAAGTTTACTAATACATGTAGTAGTAGTAATAAAATCAGACTGTAGAAAATAAATCAGAAATGGAGAAGAAAAAAAGAAGAGAATAACCAGAAGTTAGAAAGAATGTTGCATCAGAATCTTGTAGAAAATTATATACAGAAATATAGTTAAACTGTGGTCAAAATAAACTTGATAAGATTTTAAGGAAACAGGCTCAGAACTACAAGATAGGGGTTTGGGAGAAGCTGATTATAGCTTTTGGAACACAAATCAAAGAAGAAGCTAAGTTCCCAGACCCCAAAATTGCAGTACTGTGTAAGCTATTCAGAGAATCATGAATAAGGAAAAATATTTGGAACTCAATCAAAAAAGTGATTTAGGTCACAGGAAAAATCCAAAACTTAAGTATTGGAGCAAAATATCAGAACAGACTGAAAGAAAGACTTACTTGAGGTTTTGAACTCTAAATTTTGCCTATGGCTTCCAAAATATCTTTAGTTAATTGAATGTAGATTGAAAACTTCTTCTATTATCAGCCCTGTATCAGTACTTATCAGAAGTTATTTTCAGAAACAAAGAAAAAAAGTCAAATTTACCTCTTTCCCTTCCTTCCTTCCGCCTTTCCTTTCCTTGAAACATGCTGCTCTTTCTCTCTTCCCCTCTTCCTCTTTTACTCCTTTCCTTCCTCTCTTTTTTCTATTTTTTCCACTCAAAAAAAATATTTATAGAGCAACTACTAGATGCCAGTCATTGTTCCAAGAGCTGGCAAGAGAGTATCAAAAAAGAGAGACGACTCTGCACTCATAGAGCTTATGTTCTATTAGAGTAATACCAAAATTTAGTATGTATGCAATGTTATCTACTTTGGTAAAAACTAAAACAGGATGAGGAGATAGATTGGGGGTGTTTGGATGTTGGAGTTATTTCAGCGCGTAGTCAGGAAGAGCTGTTGTGATAAAGCAGCACTAAGCACAGGGTAGATGGAAGTGAGGAGCTGAAGATCCTGAGGAGGGTGGGAGCAGAGGACCAGGAAAGGGGAAAGCAAGAGAGAAGGCCTTGGCGTTTGGGCCAGAGGAGAAGCCTCTCTCTGCTGCCTTCACGTGCAAGGAGGATTAATTGTATGCTGATCCAATGAACTACAGAAATCATCTGTCACCAGGGAACAAAATAAGGCAATAATCTTGAGTAAAGTCTTTGCTGTTTTATTCTCTAGTAATATTTATTTATTAAATATGTGATTCTAATGAGGCTACACAGAAACACCATTATGTGACAGTGTTTTCTTTTCAGTTTTACCTTAGAGAATTTTCTTCAGTTTAAGCTTATTTAAAAACTTAACTTTGAAATATTTAGTTTCTTTGCTGGCTGACAAATCAATTTTAAGAACATTAAAATTTAAGACAATTAACTTTAGAAATATGATTACAAATATTTTCTAATTTAATAGTTTATATTTAGACATTTCAACTGCATAGGGATCTTTAAATGTCATAGTAGTCTTTTCCAACAAACCTTGCTACACTAAATTGTATCAGTCTGCTGGAAATTTAGAACTATTCCAATATACATAGTAATTGTTCTACTTTGAGTTCATTTGAATTTATTTTATAGGAAAAACAATGAACATACATAACTCTAATTCTGCTTTCTGGGATTCAGTTAGATCATCTTTCAAAGTGTCTCTACCAAGGATGCTTCCAGTACTTTGGTACAATTCCCTGATTGCTTTTTTAATCATACGTTTCAGTTAAGAATGTGATCCCATGCAAAACTATCTTTCCATACTGAAAATATAATTATGACAATCTACTAAGGTTAGAATAATAATTTCGAATACTATGAAGTTTCATCCAAATTAATTATTTTTAGAGATGTGCTAAATTAATGCCAAATTAACTTCAGAGCCAACTGAAGTCAAATCGATACACAAACCACACAGCGAATACCTCTAGGAACAGTCTTAATAGATGTTAGCTGCCATAAACTTTGAACATGTTATAATTCAGAAGATAATTCTCTTTAAAGTAATTTCTCACATCATGCAAATTTAAAGACATTTCCTAGAAAGCATTCCTTTCCAATTTCTTCAATATTTTTAGTGAAACAAAATTTCTATTGGGAATAACAACAAACCATATCATTCAGCTTTAGTTGCAACTCTTTTATCTACTGAAAAACATTTTATCATTTTAAGGGAAATAATTTAATCACAAAGGGAGAGTGAAGAGAATATGAAAGAGATTCTTGATCATTCTACTTCTAATTGTAGAGTGCTTTTGAATTACTAGCTAAGACAAGAACTTAGTATTCTTACATTATAAAGAATGTTACAAATTGTTACAAATTGGCTTAATTGCATATGCTTTCTGTCTTATTATTGATGATAACCTACTCTTAGGTTCTAATAAAAATAAATTTGTACAGAATCTTAACCAACAGTAAACCAGTAAGACAATAGTAAAAGCTAATCATTTCTTTTCTTTTTGTTTTTTTTTTAGTGCCCAATTTGAGATAAGTGAATATGGTCCCAGTTATTCCCCTAAGCAGAAGATACGAACACTACATCCTGCCAGTTTCTGGTTATACACAGCTGTTCTAGTTTACTAGCTGCTGGAATGCAACACATAAGAGATGGATTGGCTTTTAATAAAATGGGATTTATTTCATTAGTTCTTCAGAGTAAAGGCAGCTAACTTTCATCTGAAGTTCTTTCTTTCATGGGAAGGCTCAGAGTGATCTCTGCTGGCCTTCTCTCCAGGCCTCTGGGTTCCAACAACTTTCCCCAGGGTGTTTTCTTTCTGCATTTCCAAAGGCCTGGGCTGAGCTGTGAGTGCTGGGATGGGGTATGCTGAGCTGCTTGGGCTGTGCTATGTTGAACTCTCTCATTTAAGCACCAGCCAATTAAATCAAGCATCATTCATTACAGCAGGCACACCTCTTAGCTGACTGCAAATGTAATCAGCAACAGATAGGGTTCATGTACCATTGGTTCATGTCCACAGCAACAGCACTAGGTACCTTCACCTGGCCAAGTTGACACCTGAATTTAACTACTACAACACCTTATACACTATACATCATTTATGTAGATCTAGCGGAGCATAATAATTTAAAAGTAATCCTCACTGGTAATCCTCACAGCTTGAGTATTAGATTTCTAAATTAATAATGTCTAAATCCATGCAAAATTACAAAATATATCTATACCATTTCACTCTCTTGCAAAATAATCCCTTTTATTACATTTATTTTTTGCAGTGTTTTTTTGAATATGCAATTGGCCTGAAAGACATGAATTAGGGTTTTATAACGTTTAGTTCAGATGCTGGCTTTCTTGTACACATCTACATTTCTTAAAACATTGGCCTTGGTATCCTAACGTCTTTCACTAACGTCTTTCCTAATGTCTTTCATAAACATTAGCTGCTTTGGAATCGTAAAAGTCATTTGTTGTTGTTTTAGTTGTGATAGTTGTCATTGTTATTATGTGTACATGTGCTCATAATTTTGTTTGTATCATTTTAGATTTTCACACAGTTAAACAATATAATGGAAAAGAGTTTAAGTTAAAAGAAAACTTCTTTAAATTCTGTTACCTTTATTACTGCTCCTCAGAGCAGTAATTTTTGTTCTAACATTTTTCTGGAGATTATTTTCATATTTCAAATGCTCAGCCTTAATTGCTATTTCTTAGTTAACTCCATTCATTACACATTGACCTAATAATAATGATAAATGAAGAACTAACTAATATGTCCATGCCTTCAGTAAGTCTTCCCCCTTTATGCTAATTGCATCACTATTTTAATACCTTAGCTGGCTATTTTTTACCTTTAAATAAGCTTAAATATGCCTATCTTGCTTTATCACCATAGAACAGTGACTATCATCTCTCCTCTTTAAAATAAGATCCGAATTTTTACCATTCTCCTTCCTCTCCTCTCCAACTTTTCCCTTTCTACATTACTTCTGATGTATGTTCATTTTACCTTTGGTTAACAACATATGTTTGTTTTTAATCATAATTAAATCCTCTGGGCCTGAAATTTTTAATCTAAAACTTGAATATCAATACATCATATTTAATAGATATGTCTATATAAATATTACTTACTGCAGATCCAATTACTGAGAATCTGTGTGTGTTTGGCTCTCTGTAATTCTAAAGAGAAAGTTCCTGGAAGCAAGATCAAGTAGATTTTCTTTTTAAATCCCACTAATTGCTCAGCACCAGTTTCATTTATAGTTGATGTTTCTGTGTAGGATTTTTGTTTGGTTTTGTTTATTCCTGGAATCTCCGGTTGCCTTTTTAATTACTTGTTGGAATTTAGATTATATTTCTTCTTTCTCGTGCTCACAAAACTTTGATTTTCAGAATCCATTCTAATCTTCAGAAAGGACATTCCTTTACTTATGACTTTTTTGCTCTAATATTGGCCCCCACTTGCCTTTCAGTCCTGCTGCTTTCCTTATTTTTCTCACAAATGAGCTAAATACACTTATTTCTCATTTACCACACACTTGTCATTCTTGACTTCTGTGCTGGTTTGAAAGGAAGCATGTCCCCTAAGAAAAGCCATGTTTTAATATAAGTCCCATTTCATAAAGGTAGAATAATCCCTATTCAATACTGTATATTTGAAACTGTAATGAGATCATCTCCCTGGTTGATGTGATTTAGTTAAGAATGGTTGTTAAACTGGATTAGGGGATGACATATCTCCACCCATTTGAGTGGGTCTTGATTAGTTTCTGAAGTCCTATAAAAGAGGAAACATTTTGGAGAATGAGAGATTCAGAGAGAGCAGAGAATGCTGCAGCACCACGAAGCAGAAAGTCCACCATCCAGTGACCTTTGGAGATGAAGAAGGAAAACGCCTCCCAGGGAGCTTCATGAAACAGGAAGCCAGGAGACAAAGCTAGCAGATGACACCGTATTCACCATGTGCCCTTCCGGCTGAGAGAGAAGCCCTGACTGTGTTCACCATGGGCCATCTCACTTGAGAGAGAAACCCTGAACTTCATCGGCCTTCTTGAACCAAGGTATCTTTCCCTGGATGCCTGTGATTGGACATTTATGTAGACTTGTTTTATTGGGACATTTTCTCGGCCTTAGAACTGTAAACTTGCAACTTATTAAATTCCCCTTATTAAAAGCTGTTCCATTTCTGGTATATTGCATTCCGGCAGCTAGCAAACTAGAACAACTTCCAAGTTATTTCCTTTGAGTGGAATTATGGGATGTAAGATTTCTTCATCTTAACAGGTCTATAAATGACTATATTTTTCTCACACTTGATGCATATTGTTTGCTGGGAAGCAGGATTCAAATTAAAAATCATTTTTCTTTAGAACTTTTAAACCATTGCTCCAGTCCTGTAGCATTGATTGGTGCTGGTCTAGAACAGGATCCAATGTCAAGGATGACCAGAGATGAGGAGGGTCTTTTCCAAAACAAGTGTGGAGTTGAAGTGAGTAAACTTCCAGAGAAGGAGAGTAGGGGATAAGCATGCTGGGGATATCTCTAAAGTGATTTAAACAAGGCTTTATCAGTAAGATAGTGCGATTTGAAGTACCCTTTTAACTGTTTATTTTTTTTTTCATTTTTACTAAGAAATTTCCAAATATATGTAAGTTGATAGCATAGTGTTATAAATTCTTACATACTCATTACCCAAGCACAGCAATTAACAATATTTATCACAATTGTTTCATCTATTCCTCCTATTGCTTTTTACATTTTTCTGACATATTTTAAACAAATAATGCATCTCTTAATTTCACCTCTACATAATCCCTAGGCATCTCTTTAAAAATATGCATTTCCCACTTAATTGCAATGCCATTTTCATATAGGATAATTAAATATAATTCCTTGATATCTTCTAATAGTCCATCCAGATTCAAATTGCCCCAGCTATCTTGAAAATGTCTTTGTACAGTTGGTTTGTTCAAATCTTCACCCAAATATGGACTCCACATTTCATTTGATTGGCCTGTAGAATACCCCACACTGTAAATATGTGTTTAGCTTTTTCATGGTGTTATTTAAATTATTTTTTGATTTGTGTTTCCTATTAAGCTTAAAATGATATATCTAATAAAATAAACCTAGCTCTTTTAGCTTAAATATATTTTGTTCCTAAAAAAGGTTTTGCAAGGATTTTTTTTTTTGGTATTGATGAGTACTTTGGAAAATGGTTAGACAGTCTTAAACATTAAACCTGCAACTACATATGATCTAGCCACCATACTCCCTGGTATTTGCCAAAAATAAATAAAATCACATGCTCATACAAAGACTTGTACACTGATGCTCACAGACACTTTATTTGTAATTGTTATAAAAAGCACAAACAACCCAAATTTACATCAACAGATGAATGGATAAATAAAATTTGGCACATCCATATCACAGAATGCTTCACAGCAAAATTAAAAAGAAATATGCGATTAATTTGTGCAAAAAAAATTTGTCTCACAATAATTATGCCGAAATGAGTACATACTGTATAATACCAATTATAAAAAATTCCAGAAAATTAATCCATACTAAGAGAAAGAAGATATTGAACCTGATATTTTTCCCTGATGTTTCTTTTAAAGAAAACTCGAGATTTAGATTGGAGAATTTCCCTAATCTTTTAAGAAAGAAATAATAATATTAAATTTAACACACACTCTTCCAGAGAATAAAAATATACATCTTCTCACAAACCCATTTTCAAAGACAGCATAACTCTGATATCAAAACTTGCTCAGGACATTACAAAAAAAGAAACTTGTGCACTGATCCCTCTAATGACTGTAAATGTAAAAATCAAAACCAAATATGAATAATAGAACATAGAAATATGTAAAAAGACAACTAAGAGAGGAGGCTTGTTCTAGGATGCAAGACTAGTTGTACATTAAAAATCACTGCACTAAAGTTAAGTGCAATAAAAAACATTTATATTCAAAACTGGAAATGAATATTTAGAGCAGGTCTAATCAAAGTCAATCCAAACTGGAAACAACACAAATGTTCATCAATAAATGAATGGCTAAACTGTGGCATATTTGTACAGTTTAATACTACTAAATTATAAAAGTGGACAAACTATTGACACATCCAATAACATGAATGAATTCCTATGTGTTATACTAAGTGAATGTAGCCAGTCTCAAAATGTTTTTACTGCCTGATTTCATTCATTTAAGATTTTAGAAAAAGTAAGCTATTGGAACTAAGTTATTAATGGGGACTAGGGGAGGTTTTGACTACAAAGAGAACAGTGTAAGAGAGTTTTTTTGATTAATGAACAGTTCTGTATTCTGGTTTTGGTGGTGGATATACAAACTTATATAATTGCATAGAACCATACAGCAAAAATGTATATTGCATGGTATGTACTCATAAATTAATAATAATCTTAACGCTCACAGCAAATTGGGAACTGGAAGAGGTCTTATTTAATCTCATAAAGAGTACAATGAAATACAAAAAATATCATATTGAATGATTAATTAATGAAAGCTTTCCTTCCAGTGAGACAATGCTGTCTGCTGGTGCTACCTGGTCAAGTGTTGTACTGAAGGTCTTAAACTATACAAAGACTGGAAATGAAGAAATAAAAATATTAATTTTACAGATGACTTGAAAGTGTACATAGAAAATCCAAAAGAAATACAGCAATCGACTACAGTTAATACATGAATTTAACTTGTATATTCAATAAAAAATTAGAAAGAAGGAAGAGTGCAAAGAAGAGAGAAATGAGATAAATGAAAAAAAATTGATGACTTATAGAGAAAGTTTTGGAGTAGGCTGAACTGTAGTATCAAATAGAAAGGAGAATTCAATCCTTGGTAGATGAGGTATGAAGTTAGAGTGGATAGGAATTTTTGTACTGAGAGACAAACGCAAAAATGAAGGGTGGAAATTTTGTTTATGACATATAATTTATTTCCAAATCTCCTCTTTAAAGCTAAAAATCCTAAGTAAAATGAGCAAAGACTTAAAATCAAAACAATTCCTGCTGATATCAGCAAAACTAAAGTTTTCAATTCTGAAATCGTTCTTATAACAATTCTACTCTTTAAAGCTCAGAACTAAAAAGAAAGTTAATAAAAAGAAAAAAAGAAGTTTATGATAAATAAAGAATAGCTATGATCATTTGACAGTTTAGTAGGAAAAATTTAAATGATTTTTAAATATATAAATTTAGCTCTATGTTTAATCTTTTTTGCTTTAAAATCATAGATATATGAAAGATGACAGGTTGATAGATGAAGTATTGGCATGATCTCTTTTTATGTTTTGTAATATATTACTTTTATTCAACATCGATTATTGACCATTTAATAAATGCTTGCCAACATTTGCTAGCATAGCAATTTCTTCTTGGATATACAAATGGAAACACAAGTGTGCAATATGTTTAAAAAATGGTACTCAAATATATATACAAAATACCTGAAATTCATAACAAAATATCAGAATTAAAGTCAAGTATTTCAAGTTGTATTTAAACTTATTTTCTTCCTTTCATGTATGAAAGGTTTGAAATCTTGAGGGCAGTGCTGCAATAAAGGAATCTATAAACTATGGGCCATAGGACAAATCCAAAGCACTGGATTTGTACATCCTGCAAGCTAGGAATAGCTTTTATATTTTTAAATGGTTAGGAGAAAAAGAAAAAGGTGACTATATTTATTGATGTGAAAAATATTTGAATTCAAATTTAAATAAAATTTTATTGGAGTACAACCACATCACCTTGTTTATATATTGTTTCTAGCTGCCTTCACTCCATAACTGCAGAGTTGAGGAGTTGTGACAGAGACCATTCAACCTGCAGTGTAGCCAATATTTATTATCCAGTCCTTTACAAAAAAAGTTTACCAACCCATGCTTTAGCACATAGCACACTGGGAGAAGATACCATTGTCATCTGGGCACATGGCTTTAAAAGGAATCAAAGCAGCAGAAATGTTCAAGTATTTTGAATGTCTTATGTAAATATGAAATAAACTTCTATTGAGTCTCTGCCTAGTGGCTGTAAAACACAGCTTCCCATTTAGAGAAGTTGGCAGTATCACACAGGATAACTCAGTAGATAAATGTTTCAGGGGTTTAATGCACACTTTGCATGCTGAATGTGATTCTCATGGCTCTAATGATTTTTGCAAGCTTATTTCAGGGTGGCGCTAATTAACAAATATATATCATGAATGGTTTGCAGCCATTGCCATCTTTGTTATAACACTACACTAACACTGACCTTTCTTTAGGGATCCATGCATCCCCAATTCCATTCAGAAGATCGATGATTAAATTAAACCAATAGGAGTCTCCAGTGGGAGTACTGTTTTGGCAAACAAGAAAGAAATGAAGTTTTTACCTCTAAGAACCCGAGTTCATCATATAAGATGCTCCTTTTGTGTTATTATTCCACATCAATATTCCAGCTGGGCTCAATAGAAGAGAAAGATGCCCACATTCTACAGAAGTTGCATGCAGAGAACAGGCAAGTAAAAGTGTTAGAGATCTAGGGGTATGGTTTAAACACCTGGGATGAAAAGCATATCCATAGATATCTTAGTTGCAGGAGCCCATAAAATTGTCATTTCTTCCTTAACTTAATCTAGTTACTAGTGGATTTTCTATTTTTGTAAGTAATTTATCTTTGCTAAGAAAGTCAGGTTCTAGATTTGAATTTACTCTTTCAGGATTTTTCTCCTTTTACAATCCTCTCGATGTGGAAATATATATATTCCTTAAATTAATTTTTTAAAATAAATTACTTTTGTTATTCTTGCTTCAAAACTGTTACCAAAAGACAGAGCGATCTATTTCAATAATGGATATAGTTCATATAAATCTTTCTCTTTATTTCTGTCATTTCCCTTTATGATATGGTGCAATATATTTGAACTAGTTCCTAAAATGATTAAGCTTTTGTGCACCTCTAATCAGCTAATCACCTTGCTGAATAATTAGGCTCTACAAAAGATAGATTAGAAATGTGATCATTCTTTAGATCACTGTTATTTATTCATAGCTAGTATTATTGTCTCAGACACCGGTAATGTAAAAAGTCGAGTATTTGAAGAATAATTTTTATAACACTAACATTCAGTAATGGACTTTAAGAATAATGAAAGATATTACACAAATTTTAGAAACTTCATTAAGCTCTAGATATGATCAGTATACACGAGACTTAAATATGCATGTGTTTTTCCCTAATATAATATTAAAAGAATTTATTTACTACTGTATTTTTTATTTAAATGCTTATTCACTAGATTCAAATGTGATTCTTTATATGATTTAAAATTTGCTGTGTAAATAAATTTTAAGTTTTTAAAAAGACCTAAAATAAATGTACTTCCAATAAAGAATCAACACTGCTTCACAAAAAAAAATCATTCTTTTCCTCTCTTGAAATTAATGAAGTTACATTTCTATTATTTGTAATCAAAGAAAGGGTTAGGGCTGAGTATTTTATTTGCTCCAAACAGTTTAAATTTTCTCTGAAATGTCATGCACATGGAAAACAAAAAATATGTATCATGAAGATTTATGAGTTATATGTAATTTAATGCAGACGTTCAATATGTAGTATCTAGCAATAAACCAATGCATTATTTTACTTATGATTTTAAAATTTCTTGCCTGTTTTCCTCATCTCTTATGGTTAAAAAAGTTCTGGGGGAAGAAGGAGGAAGTTAGTAAATTTACATATTGTTCAAACCACATACTCTGAATTTTTGTACTATTTTCATAATTGGCAACTGCATACACTGACAGGTAGAGTTTTAAGATAGAGGGATGCTTACCTACTGAAGTTCAATGAAAATTATGATAAAATTTTTACGAAGATGAATTTTCAGATTTATTGAGCAGTTAATCTAGGCATTATCTAAGATAGTCTGAAAACGAATAGCTTAGGTTTAACAGAAAGAGATTTTAGTCAGGGCATTTCATTTTCCATATAATTCCCATATGGAAATATGTTCAAAGAACCTAACATAGTGTTCAGCTCATCATATGCACTTGTCATATATTAATTCTGTTGGATTCTACCACCACTACCCTTTATAATTTAGATAATAATTAGTTCTGTGACTTTTCTTGATTCAATCAGACCATATGTCATGAAATATTCAAAGAAAGCAATAAGCTAGGACAAATGAGGTAATAGTAGTGAATAAGAAAATCAGGCTCTGGAATGGCTCAGAAGTAAAACAGAGCAACAAATTTCTTAGTCCAGGGACAAGAACTGGAAAAACTCTTAAAGTTTTGTTACCAAAGCAAGGTAGATACTTCTTTCTACTCTAAGATAGGATTTAAGGTAAAAAATATAAAAAATAAGTATTAATTTATACTGTATTTTTAAAAAATGAGACTAGCCAAATCAACAGTGATTGTATAATCACTCTTTAGGAAGAGATTGTGAGGTAGGTTGTACAAAAGATTCCATGAATTACAGGTAGGTATCCCTTAAATCTTTCAATTCCTCAATAGCTATACTGTTACTCTAACTGGAAATATGGCTGTTACTAAATATGGGAATTAATAATAGTTCTCATACATAGAACTTCAGCATCAGTTGTTCAGTTCTCTTCAAAGGTACTTCTGTAATATAATAACTGAAGTATTTATACAAAAGATGTATGAGAATATGACATAATTTAAGACTGGAATAAGTCCAAAATTATATTCCCTTCCTATCTCTCCTCCCACTTTGTAAAACTCAATGTTTAATGATTCATTTTTAAAAATAGGTAAATATTGAAATGTTGATCATTCCTTATGACTGTAAAAAGAAATTACCAGATATAATGTCTGTTTTATTTACTCATGCATCTCTAGCACCTAGAACTATGTCTGAGACATCATGCCACTCAATAAATATTTTATGACTGAACAAATAACATTAACTAGATCATAAGACGCAGATTTTTTAAAAAGTTTAAATAATCTTTTAGAGTTGTAAAGATTTCAGCTTTAAAGGTAAAATGTCATGTAATGGCACAGTAGTGAAAGTGAACTTACTCTATTTGATGAGTGTTAATCTAGTGGCATACGCTGGCCACATTACTTTATAACACAACAATTAACCAAGTAAAATTTTATAATTGTTAAAGTGAATTGGAAACTTTTAATAGTACTGAAAACCAATGGACGGTATGATAGGACAAAGCAGTACAAGAGCTGAAGGAGTCATTGTGTAATATTTAACTACAACTGTTACAACTTTTGAGGTAATTAGCAAGGTCCTTACTAAAACTGCTACAAAACAAAGATGAATACTGCAATCAGAGGCCAAAAAGTAAACAACTGCCATTGATAAAGTACTTCATTTTAGAATATAGATAGGTCTGGGAAATGTAAATTACCCAGAGTAAGACAAAATCAAAATATTTTATTGCAAACAAATTCTGATTATATATATTCACCTCATATTTTCCATTCTGTTAGATATGAAATAAATAAGAATGCACCTTCACCTCTGCTAAACAAGATCAACTAATATGTTGATATAAATATTTTGAAATGTATCAATGCCTTCATGACAAATAATGATATGGAGTAGAAATAACGTATTAGGATAAGATGGCCCAATAACAACCATTTCACCTAGAGAAACTGTTGCTTTTGATGCAAAATCTAGTCATGGCCATGGCATTTGATTCCAGAGAGATATATAAGAAGTGTTAAGAGACATACTTAACATAAAGCTGGGGAAATTTTAAATTATGGTAGGGATTTCAATGAATTCTAGATTTTTTTTCTGATATTGTCCAAGTAATGAGCATTGACTATTAAATGTTACTGTTTCAAATTGAAATTTATTGGCTGCATAAGTTCTGAGTATTCAACTAAGTTTTTAAGAATCTTATTTTGGAGGGATGAAAATTTCTAACTACAAGGAACTCTATGTCACACACAATGGATTTACACATTACCAACTTTCTCTGATTTATTGTGATGTTTTTGAAAATGATTGCATCTCAGTTTGGGTCCCGTTTCTGTCTTTCACAAATAAGCACTGGAGTTTCTTACTGATGTTGAACAGACTGTTCATCTTAAACTGAAAAAATATTAGCCAGCTATTTCTGTGGTTCTGATTTTTTTTAGAGTTCTTCTCTCCTCAATAAGGAACTTATATTTGTGATTTGTTAAAATGGAAGTAATTGTATTTCATTATATTTAATAAAATGTGATTTTCATTAAGTATTTTGAAATATATTAAGATTACATTGGATTGCAAGTAAAAACAACACTCAAAATAAATGTGCTTTGAGAAAAATGCAATTTTATTTCTCAAATACGAGTCCATAGGTATAAGATCAAAGATTATAAGAGCATTCTCTTGCCAGCAAACTTCATAATTTCCTGGATATAAAGAGATTAGGGGGAAAAAAGAACCAGGGTGATTGTGAGGTTTAGCTTGAATAAATGGATGGACTGAATATGGTAAGTGAAAAGGGAAAGTTAATGGTTTGACATTTAGATATGATGTGGTGCAGATTAAAATATAGAGAATTTTAAATTTTGATCTGGATATTGTAAGAAAATTTTTGTCTTGAATGCTATATTTGAGAGTCATCTATTGAGCAAGGAAGTTTGGTCTGCTTTTGTTTGTTTTTCAGATAATTGATTCAATTGTGTATCTTGCAGTTTATGTCTGGGTTGTCTCAAAATTAATGATAGAAAAAGCCATGGCAGAAGAAAGAATCTTAATATTAGGACAACCACCAGAGTGACAAATATGATTCTGGCAAGGATCTCCTATGATGTAATTTGTAGAAAGTAATGCAGATAAAAATGTGTTATCAAGGGTGGGGTATTTAAGAAGGAAAGTAATATTTTCATTGATGGTCCTGGTAAATCAGAGATGTCCTCAAAACTTCCCAGTGGTGAATGGAAGCAGGGCCATAGTCAGAAGAAAAGCTGTTATGGGGGATGGGGAGGAAAGAGTATAGAAGAGGAAATTCAAATGACCAAAAAAGAACTATATAAGCAAAATAATAATTAATGAGAAGAATAGTAACCACATGGTCCATGGGATAGGAAGAGAAGAAGAGTCTGATGATATGGAGCCAAATTAGGAACTTATCAAAGAAGTAGGGAAATTGTATTGATACATCTGAACGAATAACCTAAGTGTGTGTATAGGGGTACAGAAAGGGATGTTCTTCCCCGGGGGCTATTGAAACTGCACTGAATTATTGACTAAGGGTGAGTTTTGGTGAGAAAATGTCAGGCAAGGAAAAGAAAATGAGGGATGGCAGGTCCTATGGGCCTGCAGCATCTGCTCAGATCCCATGTTTATGGTGGCTGTTGGCCACCAAGAGACTCAACCTTGGTATCTGCTTTGTGCAGCTTTCAGGACTACTCAGGCTGTTGTCCATGGTGCTGAAGTGTCAATGTCAATTTTTGGTCAGCTTGCTCTCACCGTTGAACACCGTTTTCTCTTTTTTCGATGTCAGGCAAAGTAAGAGTGTTTTTCTGCAAATATTTAAAACACAAAGGAATTCACTGAATTTATCCTGAGTCTAATAAATAATATGTGATTCCACCTCATTTCTTAACTTGCTTTACTTTTAGAAAGATATGATTAAGTTTCTGCTTCATTCCCTCCTTCTATTTAGTGAAATATCTATCTACATTATCTATCCCAATGAGCAACAATATTTAAGAAGAAAACAGACTTTTGATTAATAATTACATCTCTAAGTATTTTCAAAGCAATGTGAAAGTGATCCAATTCATAGATTTATTCATATAAACTTTATTTAAATATCTAGAAAACAAAAATATTAATAGACCTTGCTTCTTGCCATGGTCAGGTAATCTATTAGTTAGAGTTCTCTATAGAAACAAAATCAACAGGGGACACTCGCAAATATAAAATTTATAAAGCGTCTCACGTGACTGCAGAAAGTCAGAGTCCAAAATCCCCAGGGCAGGCTGTGAAGCTGACGATTCTGATGGATGGTCTGAACGAACTCCACAGGAGAGGCTCACCAGCCAAAACAGGAAGAGCCTGTCTCTTCTGAGTCCTTCTTAAAAGGATTCCAGTGATTAGATTGAGCATTACTCATTGCAGAAGGCACTCCCCTTGGCTGATTACAAATGGAATCAGCTGTGGATGCAACTGACCTGATCATGATCTAATTCTATGAAATGTCCTCATTACAACAGACAGGCCAGCACTTGCCCAACCAGACAAACAGGTACCCAGTTGACACATGAACTTGACCATGACAGGTAACATTGTCCATTTATCAGTATGTGCCAGGCAAAGTGTACTTGTACTCACATGCTCATCCATTTATGCATTCACACATTGATTTGACAGATATTTTGGTGCTTGCTACCTGCAATGCACTCTGCTTGGAGTTAGGTGTAGCATAATGAAACAAACAGGCAGGTTGAAACTTGCAATGAGTTTACTGAACTCATTGGGGAGAGAAAGGAAATAAAAATAGTGATGCAGGTGTATAATTACACACCACAAAAAGCATACTAACACAAACTCAGAGGGAGGTATAGAAAACATGGTTTAGCTCTGGGTGATTAGAGGGAGCATCCATGAGAAAGTGATATCAGAGCTGAATTCTGAATGCTGAGTGAGAATTAACTGAACAAAAATGGGAGTGATAGAAAGCATTTCACACAAAGGAAAGAGACAGTCCAAAATCCCTGGAAAAAAGGAAGAATGATTAATTCCAGGAATGTAGAGAGCTTGCAGGGGAAGGCTTTGAAATGAGACTGCAGGCAATGTAGGGGTGAGAACTGACTGGGAATTGCAGGCCATGTTAGAGATTTTGTTCTGTATCCTAGGATGGAGAAATGGTAACATCATATCTGCAATTTGAAAATATCATTCTGCCTGCAATTTGGAGAAGGAAAAACAAATTCAGGGAAATAATTTGAAGGCAACTGTAGTATTTCACCTAAGAGAGGCTTGTAGTTTGGACTAGGGAGAGATTGAGATAGAGGGAGGTGGACTAATTTGACAAATATGTAGGATATAGAGCATGTGTGAAATATGATACTGTTATGAAAACATGCTTGACACTTTTCTATAGCATATGTTGCTTTTCTTTTATATCCATGTTTGGGGGAGGCAAAGGATTATGGGGACTATAGGAAAAATGGATAAGACTAAACTTGCCAGTGAACAGTCACTCAATCCACTTCAGTTTAACATCCCAATTCTCTTTGGGGTTATTATTCAGTCCATATTCAAACATCCAGTAAATGCTATTTCTCTTTTGTTAACATAAGTTCTCTTCCCTCCCAGGTGCCATGGGAGGCATATACATAGGCCTGTATACAATCTAGCTAGTGGAAGAAGGGTCTCTATGTACCCTGCTGTTCTTTTAGGTCTGTGCCATGTTGTCCTTTATGTTGTCTGATAAATGGGGTCCTCGGGCTGTACTCTGAAGTGAGGTCTGTTCCATCGCTGGAAAAACAGAATACTTGTCCTCGGTGATTCTGGATTATCCCTAACAGGAGGTGTTTTTCCTCCTGTTAGGGATTGAATTAAGACCCCCAAAGATATGTTGAAGTCCTGATTCTCAATACCTCAGTATTTTAGTTTACCAAGGCTGCCAGAATTCAATACACCATAAATGGACTGGTTTTATAAAGGGATTTATTAAGTTACAAATGCACAGTACTTTGGAGAAAAGGCAACTTGCTTTCACCTGGGTTTCTCTGTCACATGGGAAGGCACATGGCAACATCAGCTGGCCCTCTCTCCAGGCTTCCAAGTTCAAGTGGCTTTCCTGGGGGAGTCTCTTCTCTGCATCTCCAAATGTCTGGATCTGAGTTCTGAGGTCTTCTCTTCGGACTCCACCATTTAAGCTTCACTCGTTGTGGAAGGCACTCCCCTTAGCCAACCATAGACATAATCAGCCATAGATGAAATTCACATACTGATGATTTTAGGCCACAGTAACAGAACAACTGGGGACCATCACCTGGTCAAGTTGGCACCTGAACCAAACTACCATACTCACAATGTGACCTTATTTGGAAATAGGGTTGTTTTCTAATTTGCTGGCTGCTGGAATGCAGTATACCAGAAGCAGAATGGCTTTTAAAAAGGGGAATTTAATAAGTTGGTAGTTTACAGTTCTATGACTGAGAAAATGTCCCAATTAAAGCAAGTCTGTAGAAATGTCCAATCTAAGGCATCCAGGGAAAAATACCTTGGTTCAAGAAGGCCTATGAAGTTCAGGGTTTCTTTCTCAAGTGGAAGGGCACATGGTGAACACAGTCAGAGTTTCTCTCTCAGATGGAAGGGCACATGGTGAGCAAGGCGTCATCTGCTAGCTTTCTCTCCTGGCTTCATGTTTCATGAAGCTCCTCAGGAGGTGTTTTCCTACTTCATCTCCAAAGGTCACTGGCTTGTGGGCTCTTTGCTTCTCATGGCTATGTCATCATTCTCTGCTCTCTCTGAATCTCTACCTTTATCCAAAATGTTTCCTCTTTTATAGGACTTCAGAAACTAATCAAGACCCACCCAGATGGGTGGAGACATGTCATCATCGAATACAGTTTAACAACCACTCTTGATTAAATCACATCTCCAGAGAGAGATGATCTGATTACAGTTTCAGACATATACTACTGAATAAGGATTAGAAGAAACAGCTTTACAAAATGGGATTAGGATTAAAATATGGCTTTCTAGGATACATACATCATTTCAAACCAGCACAGGTTGTTGCAGATAGAATTAGGTACATTAAAATGAGGTTATACTGGAATGCCCTTAATACAATATAACTGATGTCCTTGTAGGTGGAGGAAATTTGGACTCAGAGAGAAAAAGGGGAGAATGCCATGAGAGCCAAAATCTCACCTGAAGCAAGAAGGAAATGGAACACATTCTTCTCTTCAGCCTTTAAAGGAAGCGTGGCCATATGAACACCTTGATTTCAGACTTTCAGCTATCAGAACTGTGAGACAATATGTTTCTTTTAAGAATTCCAGTATGTGATACTTTATTTTAGCAGCCCTAGAAAACTAAGACATCTACCTACCTATCTGAGGTTTGGATCTCAGAGGGGAAACCAGAATATTTACTTCTATATTCCTAAACATTTGTCTTTTTCCCACCATTTGTCCATCTCTACCCACACTCATACCCAACACTAACATCTTAAAAGTTTTTCCTATTTCTTGTAAGAAAAAACTTCTCCTATATGGTATCTTATATATCTGTGACATGAAATCCTCCATGAAAAGACTTTATAAAATAAAATTTATACTTTACTTCCCAAGCCTTATTCTTGGAATGTAATTATAAACCTTTAGAATGAGAAGACTTTTGTCTAGTTCTATAAAACCTGCATTTTAGATTAGCATTGTGTCATATGCACAACCTAAATTCTAATTTGAAAGTCAATGTTGAGCAAAGACCTGTTTGTTCTTGACTGTATTTTCCCTGCACAGGATGTAATGATTCAAGAGCTGGGAAAGTGGGAGTGGATAATGGAATTGCATTTGCATGGAATAAAAATATATAAATGCATTCAGTATCTCAACATATATATCTGGTTAAATCTTTTTCTCTGTCTTTCTTCACCAAATGATATCTGAGTACACAGTGATGCTTAGCTGTCATCAGTAGGTTGGAGAGAAAGTCCACGAATTGCACATATGTGCTAGCCTGTTTAGATGTCTCTTTCCAATATCCTCTTGATCATGGGACTGAAATTAATTAATGTATGATTGATCCACTGTAACATTTTCTCTTCATTTTTATATCAAGTGAGCAGTAGGGATCATGCACTTTGCCATTATCTCCAAGCATAACATCATGTGGTGATCTTATCTTATTCCCAACTTTTTTGATCCTTCCTTTCTCAGCACTTCAACTTTTAATACATACCTCCTTTGAAATTTTGCCTGTTGGATGGATGAAAAACCAACAGCTTAGTAGGGGAGAAAGGTCAGAGGAAAATTTGAGCATATAGAAAATATTTTGCCAATCTGAATAAATAAAATGACTCTGTTTATAAGCAGATTTTAAATATATTTTAGACAAAAATATCCTCCTAGAATTTGCCTAACTTATCATATGAAATATCACATATAATTATAGATTCTCTCAGGAAAAGAAATTAAAAAGCTAAATCCATCAATTCAACAAGTTATGTTTCATTCTTTTATGTTAAATACATGTAGTAAGTGGAAAACTTATCTTGGGCATATATGCATAGAAGAAATACTTTTAAAAGAAAAACCTGAATATACCACAAAAAGAAACATTGGTGAGCTTCTTTGATTTATGAAGTGTATACACAAACACGTGCACACATACATATGTAGGAAAACAGAAGTACCAACCTTATTTTTTAATCTGAATTTATCATCTAAGTATTATAAATAAAAGTATTTTAAAATTCCATTAACAGCCAACCAATACTTCAAGTGAACTTTTTGAAAAGCTTTAATGTGGTTTGTTGATCTAACTCTGTTACTTTAGCTAGGTGTGGATACCTAAAGAATGAAAATTATTTTTTCAGTTAGAAAATGTATTCATCTAAATAACCTATTCTCATTTCAAATCCCAGGTGAAGGAAGGTATTCTCTCATAATAATCAGGGGTGTGAATCTCAGTTAAAGCCGTAGTTGATGACATTGTGGGAGCTGTTGGAAAGGCTCTTTCAGGTCCTCCTATTCCACCAGAAAATTACTAAAAATCTAGATGACGATGAATATTTGCTCATCCTTAGCATTCTTGCTGAAAAGTGAATTTAAATAGTTCTTCATAGGTGCATCTGGGCTTCAAAACTTGAAAGACTGTAAAAAACACAGTATAAATGCTAAATGAAGAATCTTTAAAAAAAAAAAAAAACAGAAACATTTTCCTAACTGTACTTTGAGCATACTTAAGCCTTGTCTAAAACACTATAATCTTGAGAAATGTCAAATTTGGAAGAATAACCAATAGATTGCCAGCAATTTAAAATTTATGCAGTGGTGGATTCCACCAAAATTGACTCTTGTAGGTGCCCACATGGCAATAGATGTTCTGGGGAGACTCATGGCCCTAAACCCCAGCTCCTGTGTCTAGCACCTTAAGGGAATGAGAATGAGACTGAGTCACTCCTGTGGTCCTTCAGGGGCAGGACTGACCCCCTGCAGGAGAAAGCATTGCCGTGTCCCAGTGGCCCACTCCACTCTCTCTGGGGCCTCTGTTTGGGGGGACAGAATGCATTCAATTCACCTTACCTCCAGCCTGCACTGAAGGCTGGAAGTTCCCCCAGTCAGTCGTCTTTCCTTAAGTTTTATTGATCTATACCGGGCAACTAGCGAGTCCCATGTGCCGGCTGAAAAGGGCTCAAAAAATACACTATAAAAAACATTAAAAGGCCCAATTGATTCTTTGATTATTGAATTCAAAAGAAAATATTTGACATCAAATTCAAAGTCCCCTTCCAAATTCTTCCTGTCTTTACTTTCTGATTATTGGATTGCTCTCACTGTGGCAGGGCTGGGATGGCACTGACAGCTGTCCCTCTCTCCATAGGGGACCCTGGAGCACCTGCAGCCTCTGAGCCACTGCCACGCTGAGGGAACCCAGCCACAGGCTCTGTGTCCCTCCACCAGGGACCCAGGACCCAGGCCCACTGCATTCCCTCCATGCCAGGGACCCAGGCACCCAGGCCCACTGCATTCCTCCACCATCAGGTACCAGGACCCAGGGCACTGCATTCCTCCACGCCAGGACCCAGGCACCCAGGGCCCACTGCATTCCCTCCATCATGCCAGGCACCCAGGGCCCACTGCAGGCCCCCATGTTACAGCTTAGAAAACACACACGCACACCCAGTGCCGCTGAGCAGCTGTCCCCAGCAGCAGGGCCGGTCCTGAGAGGGCAGTGGGACAGCCCAGCCCCACGTCTGGTTGGCATCCACAGAACATGGTGGGCAGTTTGTCACAGGGTACCGTGGGGACCACAGTTAGAGAAGTGCCCTCAGCAAACCCTAACTGAAGCCACGGTGGGTATTTCTAAGTGGGGATGTCCATGCTCACTGTCATGTGCTTTCCCCCAAACCTTGTCTTTCCTCGACGTCATCACAGCCTCGAACACCTCGCCCATTCCACTGGCAGGAGAATGATTCTTTCCACTGCATCTTTTCCCGCAGCAGTGGGATGTGACCCTAAAGTTCTATTTCCTTTTGTTTCTCCATGAGTTCTGCAGGCTCAACAGAGCTCTGTGTGTTTTCCTCCTGGATCACAGTTCCTGGCTTCCTTTCCCTTGAAGGCCAAATATTTGCTGTGGGGTCCCTGACGTGCAATGAGTGGAGTCTGGGTCAGCGGGACGCGTGCACTCGCCTTCCTCAGCCCCTGGATGGGAAACTCCCCCCTGCCCCCGGAGTCATCTCCCCACCCACCAGATCAACCTGGAATTTGTCTCTTTCGGAGTTTATCTCATTTGCTTCATGTTTCCGATACCTGTGCTCAGAGTCCTCACCCATGCATTTCCTGGGTCTTTTCCTCAGAACCGCAGGCTTTATTAGCTTTGCTACCTGAAATGACGGGCTCATGCTCAAATGTTTCCTTTTTCTCAAATTGCCTAAAAAGTATCAAATAGTGAAGACAGCTTTTTTGAGATGGACTTAACTGGAGCTCTGTTTCTGACCATCTCTGTGCCTGATGCATCAGCTGTGGCCCCAACCACCAGGCCTTGCCCCAGATTCCCAGTGTCCCAGCGTGGCCTCTGCTGCCCGGGGGCCCAGCTCACACACAGGCTTGTTTCCCGGCTGATGCATTAGTTTGGGAAATCTAAACTCTCCTCTGCTTCTGGCCAGGGCACTGTCTGATGGAGTAAACCCAGAATACACTGCCAGCTGTGTCAGGGGCTTGCAGGCCTTCTGATAAATCCTGCTGGAGGATGCAGATTGGTCCCCACACTTCCTGAGACTCAGAACCTGTGCATTAACTTGGGGGTGTATCAACTCGTGCCTTCAGCTGCCAGGACCCGCATGGGCAATGCACAGCATCCCCAGCCTGAACTGCATGGCGTCCCCAGCTTGCAGCGCATGCCATCCCCAGCCTGCACGGCATGCCATTTGCAGCCTGCATGGCTCGCCACTCACAGCTTGCATGGCTAGCCATCCTCAGCTTTCACTGCATGCCTTCCCCAGCTTGCACTGAAAACTGTCTCCAGCCTGCACCGAACACATCCCCATCCTGTACTGCACACTGTCCCCAGTCAGCACCGCAACCATCTTCAGCTTGTACTGCATGCCATCCCCAGCCTGCACAAAATGCCAGGCCTACACTGCACACTGTCTCCAGTATGCACTGCAAGCCATCTTCAGCCTGTACTGCAAGCCATCACGAGCCTGCATTGCACACTGTCCCCAGTCTGCACCGCAAGCCATCTTCAGCCTATACTGCAAATCATAACCAGCCTGCACTGCACACTGTCCCCAACCCACACTGAATGCCATCCCCAGTTTGCACTTCACAGTGTCTCCAGCCTGTACTGCACAGTGTCCCCAACCTGCACTGCACAGTGTCCCCAGCACACAGTGTCCCCAACCTGTACTGCACAGTGTCCCCAGCCTGCACTGCACAGTATCCCCAGCCTGCACCTGCACGGCATCCCCAACAGGGCTGAGAGAGAAAGAGCAGGGACTCTTCCCAAGGAAGGGCCTTTGCCAGGTGGGCAGTGGCATGGCAACCCTGACCTTGAGCTCAGGGGCTTGAGGAAGGAGAGGGGGCACCTTCCTCTCTTGGAGCACAGTCCCTCCAGCTCAGCATGATCCAGGGAATGTTGCATTTGTCATGAGGAGGTGGGTGGGGCACAAGCCCCCTCCTGGGCTGTTCTGAGAGGGTGGGAGTGTTGGCCAATGTGCCCTTCTCTAGGGGCCAACATCTGACTGTCTGGAGAGAAGACATTTCCCCCCACAACTCGTAGGTCTGAGGTTTTAAAATCGGAGAGACTACATTGGGAAGACCAGAAATTCAAGTGAATCGCTGACCCAGAGAAAGTTATAAATTTCAAAAGTTTTCCCTATAAAACATCCCAGAGGGATTTAATGTGGATATTCAGTAATGTAATTGATATCTTTGCATAGTAATGTTTCTAACAAAATCGCCCAAACCGCAAACCTCTCGCCCACTATAGCGGGGCTTGCCTGCACGTAGACCCACGTGCTGTATCTGCACACACCAGGTGTCTCTACCTCCTTGTTCACCAGGCACCTGGTTCCCGAGGTCAGGTCTCGGGACCAGCAATGTCAGCACCCCATGGAGACCGGGCAGGCCCCACCCAGAGCTACAGCACCAGAAACTCGGGGAACAGGGCCCTGAGTTCCGTGTTTCACAGCCCCGAGAGGACCTTGATGCCCACTAATATTTGGGAACCGCCAGTCCAAGAGGTGACCTGACGGACGCCTGAACTGAGAGAGCAAAGGTGACTCAAGTGAGAAAGTGAGTGGAGCCAACACGCAGACAGAACCGTCGTACAGGCCGGGCTAAAACAAACGCTGGAGTTCTGGGGTGCAATGTCACCTGTAAATAACTACTGCACACACCAAGGCTTCAGGAGGATAATTCTTTAACCCAGAGATGGATAAATCAGATGCCGACAGGATATTCTTTGAGAAACAGTTGTGTGGAGCCAGTTACTGTGGTTTGTTCTCTGTCTTTCACCACTCAGAGGGGCAGCGAGCCTCCTGATCATTCTGGGCGGTGTGTCACTCTACTCCCCTCCATGCCCTCCGGCCCCTTTGTGTGTCAGCCTGTAGCCTCTCAGAGAGCATCTGCTCCATTCTCGTGTCTTCGCCCCTGTTGTAATGGGGTCCCATGGTCACAGGGCTGGTGGATACAAAGGCAGCACACCTGTGTGGACTTCAGCTTGCCAGGTGGCTGTTGAGGTCAGGCACAGGTGCCCCTCCTGCTATTCACCGGATGCCCTGGGTCTCAGAGGAACTCGGGGCATGTGGAGACCTGGCTCCGGGCTGCCCTCTAGTGAGCAGACCCTCAGTCTTTGCAGCCGCTCCTCTCCTGCTCACGCTGGCTTTCTGTGGGACCCCTGGTCTGCTGCTGAGCCCCCACCCTCCTCAGTTCACCTGGCCCTTCCCCACCTGGTCACTGGTGCTGCCTTTCCCAGTGGTGTGACTGGGCCTAAGTGGGCCCTTGTTCCTCCTGAGCATCTGCGTCTTGGGATTTAGAACATTTGCCAGACATGGGCCCTGCCGGGGCTGGGCGATGAGCTGAGAGAGAAGGCCTGAACAGCAGTAACTCAGCATCCCCAGGCCACCCCGAGACCCGGCCGTGTTCCCCCATCCCCTAGGCTGGTGGCACAGCAGGTCCTTCACAGCCTCTCCAGACAGAAACAGCAGCGAGCATTTATAGCTGCCACATCATCCCTTTTCATCCACCCCATCCCCGAGTGAATATCCTCATTCGCTACAAGAAGACATTCAATGTAGAAGGAGAGCAACTTGTCAAGTCCCCTCAGCGGGGCAGAGGTGAAGGGACCGGAGAGCCCGGCTCCAGAAGCCGTGTTTAAACACCCGCCCTGTGACCCATCACTGGGTTTGAAGAGAAATCTAAATAAGCAATGTAGACTTAAGTCATTTGGGTGGTTCTGCTTGAATTTTTTTTTCTTTTCCCCTCTGTGGTCTCATAATGTCCACTTTATTAAATCAGAATTTAGATAGAATGTCTTGAAATACATACATTTATTCTTGAAAATAACATCATTAATTAAAGGCCAAATGTCTGTTTTCATCAAACAAAACATGATTAAAGTTGCCAGGGCATTTTCTTGGGATGAGGCAGCACATTTCTGAATGAATTTCTGAATATTAATTATTCTTTGCTTCCTTTTTTAAGCATGAGCACAAACCCACTAGATTGTTATATTTCATTTACCCTCGTTTTTTCAACACGTACTAGAGAAAGAACCAACCTCTCACTGCCCATGCCGATGTATGCCAGGAAGAGAGCAGAGGATCCTGCCATCACCTCTGTTATGTCAGACCTGGGTGAGAATCTCAACGCACAAATAAACTCAAGTTCATGCCTGGGAAGAGAGATTCTTTCCTTGTTCTCTTCTAATGGTGTTGGGCATAAAGACATTTTACTTAAGAGTATAAGGAATCTTATATGATTAGCTGAACATTCACTTGAATCTATATATAAGGTACATTTTTAATGTATTAGAGGCTTACTTGGGCTGTGTAACTGCCCTTCATGTTAAACTTAGAGGGAAAAGCCAATTCACATGGAGCTGCCAAGCTTTTGGACTTTTCGTTCTGAGTCTGCCGTGGGCACATGGTATCTCTAAAAAAGTCTTTGAAGGACCTTCTGTCTTCATTTCTTCCCTTATAAAAAGATATTTTACAGTCTAGTACAGAAATTCTGAGGATTAAATATCGAATGATGGCAGAGCACTCTGAAAGTACTAAGTGGGTTTATTAATAATTGAAGAGAAGCAAATGTTGATCTGAGTGGTTGAAGGGGAGGTCAACTAGGCATTGTGCCTCTTTTTTTGGTTATAGGAGGGGCCAGATGCAACAGCTTATCCTTTGCTTTAGAAGGGATATCTCAACACATCCCACAGCACTGGACACCTAGAAATTTCACTGAGGTGGAAGGCCCCAAAGTTTTTTTCTATTTGTCTCCCATCTTCTGACCTGCAAGTGCCTTACCAGTAAGTCTAAAGTTGCTAATTCCTGCTCACTAGGTCCAATGAACATGATGTCATCAATATAATGGACCATTGTGAAGTCTTGTGAGAGGGAGAAATGATAAAGGCCCCTGTGGACAAGATTGTGACATAAGGATGGAGACTTGATACAACCCGTGTTCTAGTTTTCTAGCTGACAGAATGCAACACACAATAGATGGATTGGCTTTCAATAAAAGGGGATTTATTTAGTTATAGTTCTTCAGAGGAAAGGCAGCTAACTTTGAACTGAGGTTCTTTCTTATGTGGGAAGGCACAGGGTGATCTCTGCTGGCCTTCTGTCCAGGCATCTAGGTTCCAACAACTTCCCCCAGCGTGATTACTTTCTGCTTCTCCAAAGGCCTGGGCTGAGCTGTGAGTGCAGAGATGAGGTATGCTGAGCTGCTTTGGCTGTGCTACACTGAGCTCTCTCATTTAAGCTTCCAGCCAATTAAATCAAACATCATTTCATTGCAGCAGGCCTGCCTCCTAGTGACTGCAGATGTAATCAGCAACAGATGAGTTTCACATGCCATTAGCTCATGTCCACAGCAATAGAACTAAGCACCTTCACCTGGCCAAGCTGACACCTGAACCTAACAACCACAACCCTGATGCAGGACAGTGAAATTATACTGCTGACCTTGCCAGCTGAATGCACTGTTTTTGGTGGTCCTTCCTTACTGACAGCTATTGAGAAAAAAAGCATTTTGCCAGATCAATAGCTGCATACCAGGTACCAGGAGCTATGTTGATTTGCTTAAGCAATGATACCATATCTGGAACAGCAGCTGCAATTGGAGTTGCCACCTGGTTAAGTTTATGACCATCCACTGTCGTCCTCCAGGTCCCATCTGTTTTCTGCATTGGCCAAATAGGAGAGTTGAATGGGGATGTTGTGGGAATCACCAGCCCTGCACCCTTCAAGTTCTTAAACATGCCATGAATCTCTGCAATCCCTCCAGGAACACGGTATCACTTCTGATTCACTATTTTACTAGATAGGGGCAGATCTAGCAGCTTCCACTTGGCCTTTCCTACCATAGTAGCCCTCGCTCCATGAGTCAGAGGTCATTGTGAGGATTCTGCCAATTACTGAGTATGTCAATTTAAGTTCTGCATTCCGGAACTGGGGAAATGATCACAGAATGGGTCTGGGGACACACTGAACCCACTGTAAGATGGACCTGAGCTACAATTCCACCAATCACCTGACCTCCATAAGCCCCTACTCTGACTGGTGGACAAAGTGATGTTTTGTGTCTCCTGGGATTAGTGTCACTTCTGAGCCAGTGTCCAATAATCCCTGAAATGTCTGATCATTTCCTTTTCCCCAGTGCACAGTCACCCTGGTTAAAGGCCGTCAGTCTTCTTGGGGAAGGCTAGGAGGAAGAGTAACAGTGTAAATTTTGGGCAGTGTAAAAGTGTCCTTCCCCAAGGGTACCCAGCCCTCCCCTCATTCAAAGGATTGTGGGTCTGTAAAATGTCTCAAGTTTGGGAATTGATTAAGGGGCCCTGTTCTAGTTTGTTAGCTGCTGGAATGCAATATACCAGAAACAGAATGGCTTTCAAAAAGAAGAATTTAATAACTTGCTAGTTTACAGTTCTAAGGCTGAAAAAATGTCCCAATTAAAGCAAGTTTATAAAAATGTCCAAGCCAAGACATCCAGAGAAAGATACCTTGGTTCCAGAAGGCCAGTGATGTTCAGCGTTTCTCTCTCAGCTGGAAGGGCACATAGCAAACATGATGGTGTCTGCTAGCTTTCTCTCCCAGGCCTCTTGCTTCTTGAAGTTCCCTGGGAGGCATTTTCCTTCTTTATCTGCAAAGGTCTCTAGCTGGTGGACTCGGTGGTTCCCTCATCCTTCTGTTATGGTTCTACAGCTCTCTCCTTGCTTTTAAGAGGGACTGTCTCCAAAATGTCTCCTCTTTTATAGGATTCCAGTAAACTAATCAAGACCCACATAGAATGGGTGGAGACACATCGCCATCTAATCAAGTTTAATACCCACAATTGACTGAGTAACATTGTAGGAGACAGGCTTAATGGAAAACCTGTGGAATTTATTGGGAGCAACTGGTTTCAGAGTGGCATCGGTAATAAACTGTGGAGGCTGCTATCTGCTTAACTGGAGGACAGTCTGAGAGGGAGAGAATGTTTGTTTTTTCTTCACCGCAAGGTCTTGTTAGCTATCTTTTGTATGTAGGGAGTAATATACTGAAAAGTAGGTACTCTGTTTTATCATGAAATGTATGCATGCTTTTAGTCATGTAAACCCTGCAGTATATAAGCAAGAACTGGTTAAGAATAAAGTTGTCTGTTGTCTGTTGTTGCTAAGCTTCAGACCCCCTGATCCCGTCTGTCTCTTTCTTTCTTTCTTTCTGATGGTTCCTTAATATTGTTCGAGCTCTGTTTCATAGGAAGCAACATCTGGTCCCCAACGTGGGGCTCAAAGAAGAAAAAGACTCCAAGACAATATTAAGGAACCAAGGAAAAGTCTCCATTAGAGGGACGTGTGTCCAGTCTATACAAGAGGACTCGAGTCATACTGGTAAAGTAAGCATTTTTCTTGTAGCATCAGGGTAACAGGTAATCAGGCGGATGGAGGAGTATGTGTATGTATGTTGAAAACATTGTTAGAAGCTACTGGGGTGCCTGTTAAAACATCTGAATTATTAAGCTTATTTGATCTCATTCAAAAACATTGTTATTGGTTTCAGCCTCAAGGCCATAATGTTTTAAATCTTAAGTAATGGAAATTGGTTATGAAGGCTTTGCAGCAAACATAACAAAACAGGGAAGATATTCCTGTTTCTATTTGGTCATTGTGTTCAGTCAGGTAATCAACCACCTAGCCCCTGCTTTCTCTTAAGCTCTGTGTTGTGTATTTTCTCAATCTCCCACTGCCCCATCTGATCCTGTTTGGACAGTTGCTTGAGCTGGACTTGACAATTGGTGCCCAGACAGGGATCTGATAAGGGAACTCTTAAAGCATAAAGTGAGGAGACGCTCCAGGGACATCCACCACAAATACTACAAATGAGTCTCTGTGGGTTGAGCAGTGGCCCTTATCTATAAAAAAGTTAGAGGCTCTCAGTTAGTTCAAGAACAGTTTAAAGCAGGACATATAGAAGAATCTCATAGTCCCTGGAATTCTCCAGTATTTATTAAAAAAGAAATCAGGAAAATGGAGAATGTTAACTGATTTGATAAAAGTTAATGCTGTAATTCAATCTATGGAGTCATTACAACCTGGATTGCCCACACCAATTATAGTTCCTAAAAACTGATCTATTATTATAATAGATTCTTTAAATTGCTTCTTTACCATACCTTTAGCAGAGCAAGATAAAGAAAAATTAATTTCTGAGCTTGCCTTTATATAAAAATTCATATACACCTGAGTCAGAAAATATTCAATAGGAACAATGCCATGCCAAACAAAAGGCAGTACTCATTAATGGTTCCTATGGAATTATAATAGATTGGTCCCCTAAGGGATATGCAATTCAGGATTGTAGTTCTGACTCAAAGTGTTCTGTTAAGTTAACTTGGTTTAATCTAAATAATTATACTACTGAAATTTAAACCAATGCTACAAATAAAATCTTGTGACAAGAAATGGAAATGGCAGCCCCATTTCCTTTTGTTAATTTAGATCCTTGACAAACAGCAATTTAGAAACTGGCCCTGAGTTTAGCTCCTATTCATATTTGAAAAGGAAATATATTTTCAGAACTTTAAAATTGAAAATTCTGGTTAAAAACAATATATTGATGTTTCAAATATGCATTAACTATTTAAAGTATTTAACACTATTTTAACAAATTTAATTTTTTTTTTAATACATAGGCAGGCACCAGGAATCAAACCTGGGTCCTCTGGCATCACAGGCAAGCATTCCTGCCTGCTGAGCCACCGTGGCCTGACCTAACAAATTTTATTTTAATGGTAATTATTTGTGGTAAAATATTTATTTAAAATAATGATTTAAGTATGAAAAATATGAAAGATATATTTTTATTACTAGGAAAACAGAATAGTTTTATCCTAAGATAAAATGAACAACTGTTACAAAGTGAGAAAAATATAGGACAAAGCCTAAACTAATATAATAATTGCTAAGAGATTGTAAAAATGGAAATTGTAGTCAAAATCAAGAAAGATTTAAAGAGTCTAAAATGACAATGTTTTCTTAGACTCTTAGCCTGTTCTAATGAAAAGATTTTTAAAAATTTTTACTAGATGATCAGCATAAAATGCAAAGATTCTGTGTTTTATCAAAATAACCTATGTTAACTTTTATCATGTTGTTATCTATACAAAAAAACACTGATTTTCTTCTGGGTATCATTATACTGGCAAAATCTGTTTCTTTTCTTGCCCCAAATCAGGTGGCTTAATCTATGAATCTAAGTAATATTGCTGTAAATAAATCTATTACTCGCTAAATAATATTCAAATCATATAAACACCTAAATTCCGTTAAGCCAAAATATTTTAATGCTTTATCCAGTGTTTATATAAACTACATAAGTATGTTCTAAATTTATCCCAAAATAACCATGGCTTATGTTGGGAGCAGATCAAATTTGAAGGCTGAGTGCAAGGAAAAAATGTACTTGTGGAGTCTGTTCTGTTCACCTGATGTTGCCATTACATGGCAACTGATGTTATTATCACATGACCTTGGTAAGAAACAATCAAAATGTGCACTCTAGCTGGGAGGACTGGCTATCCTCCCAGAAGGAGGTGTACTTTAATAAAGATATCTAGGTCCCAGGAAGCTCCTCTTGGTCCCTAGCCAGTTCCCAGAGGACCCAACTGGGCCCGGTCATGTAAGCAAATTGGAATTTGGCCACTATTGTGGGAAAATATCATAAAAACTGCATGCAATAAAAACACACAGTCAGTTATAAATAATCCTCATTCCTGCATTCCTTTTCAATCAATCCAATGAATTCATTTTACAAAATCTGGTCATTTACTATATGGGTACATGTCATTATTGACACTCTGTTTTCATTTTTGCTACCTGCCACTTTAGGAATTCCTAATTATATGTTACAGAACTTGCTTGATATTTTACAAGGAGATTCTGATTTATTAAGCAAAAAGCAGTTAACAGCTGAGGCTAAACAAGAATTGTAATTAATTGAAGAACACATCCAGGAAGGGCAGCTTGTTCAAATAGATTTAGAAAAATCTACTGATTTTATTATTTTCTTTACCTTGCAATCTCCTACAGGCCTATTTTGGCAACATAGTATTTTAAAATAAATTTTTTTATCAAACAATCGACAAAAATGTTTAAATACATATTTGCAAAAAAATCATTTCTTTACTAGCCCAAGGTCGCTAAAGATATTATCAATTAAGAGGAAATGATCCTAATTGCATAGTGTGTGATCTCACAAAGGAAAAGGTTCAAAGTCTATTTATCTTCAATACATCTTGGCAAATAGCATTAAGTGATTTTAAAGGACAAATTGATAATCATTTGCCTATATCAAAACTTTTACAATTTCTTAATCATGATGATGAATATGCAACTATATGATGATATTGTGAATTACTAATTCTCAATAAAATATAAACAAGTCAAATACACAACACATTAAAAGAATTATACACCATGAAAAAGTGGGGTTTATACCAGGAATGCAAGGATGGTTCCACACAAGAAAATCAATTAATTTAATATAGCATATTGAAAGGGAAAAATCACATGATCATCTTGACTGACAAAATTCAGCATTCTTTTCCTACAAAAATACTTCAAAAGGTAGGAATCAAAGGTAACTTCCTCAATATGATAAAGGGCATATATGGAAAACACATAGCCAGCATTGAACTCAGTGGTGAGAGACTGAAAGCTTTCTCCCTAAGATCAGGAACAAGACAAAGATGTCCACTGTTACCACTATTATTCAACATTGTTCTAGAAATTCTAGCTAGAGCAATCAGGCAGGAAACAAAGAAATAAAAGGCATCCAAATTGGAAGGAGTAAGTAAAACTCTCTTTTGCAGATGATACTATACTTGGAAGACTCTAAGAAATCTACAGCAAAGTTACCTGAACTACCAAACAAATTCAACAACGTGGCAGGGTATAAAATTAATGTGTAAAAATCAGTAACATTTTTATACACAAGCAATGACCTACCTGAAGAGTCAGTTAAGGAAAAAATTCCGTTCAAAATAGCAACTAAAAGAATCAAGTACTTAGGAATGAACTTAACTAGGGATGTAAAGGACTTGTACACAGAAAACTACATAACATTTAAAAGAAATCAAAGGAGATCTAAATAAGTGGAAAGACATTCCCTGCTCATGGATAGGAAGGTTAAAATAGTTAAGATGTCAATTCTCCCCAAATTGGTCTACAGATTCCACGCAGTACCAATCAAAATACCAGCAACATACTTTGAAGATTTGGAAAAGCTAATTACAAAATTCATCCAGAAGGGAAAGAGACCCCAAATAGCTCTCTTTTAGTCTCCAGTATGTTAGGGTAGTTAGAAGTAAAAACCTAAAAATTTTGATATTGTGACCCATGTCAAACTCTGAAACTCTGAAATATATTCTACAACTAATTGTGCTTTGAAATTTATAGCTTTAATATATATATATGTTTTTTCACACACAAAAAAGAAGGAAAAAAGTAGATTGGGATGATAAAAAAATATTTAAGCCCTCTAGCCTCCTATATTCTGGAGCAGCTAAAAGGAGAAATCTGAGAGGATTGTATGGTATCCCATGACTAACTCTGGGATCTGTCTTATAAGTACTTGTTGGAGAGTGCTTTGAAAACTATTGTTTGCTTTTTTATTTCTTAGCTTTGTATGTAAGTTATACTATACAATTAAAAAGTTGAAAATAAATAAATAAACAGAGAGAAAAAAGTGTTAGAGAAAATATGGAGAATGAGATGTGCCTATTCACTGTCAGTATGGAAATGAGAGGTGCAGCCACTTGGAAGGCACACTGGAAGCTAGGGTTGGGGTTGCCATGTGATACAAAGAGATTGAAAGTGAACTGATGGAAAAAGTGTTCCACACAAACTTAACCAAAAGAAAGCAGGAGTAGCTATGCTAAAATTAGACAAAATAGACTTTAAATATAAAGACATCATAAGAGACAAAGAAGGACACAATATATTAATAAAAGGGCCAATTCACCAAGAAGAAATAACAACCATAAATGTCCACACTGCCAATCAGGAGCTCCAAAGTACATAACATAGACATTGGCAAAACTGAAGGGAGTGATAAATGTTTCAATAATAGTAGGGAACTTCAATATACCACTCTCCTCTATAGATAGAACTAGACAAAGGATCAGCAAGGAAATAGAGACCTTAAACAATCTGATAAATGAATTAGACCTAACAGACATATATAAGTCATTACGCTCCAAAACACCAGATTATACATTCTTCTCTAGTACTCATGGAACATTCTCCAGGATAGATCATATTCTGGGGCACAAAACTGGTCTTTATAAATCTTAAAACATTGAAATTATCCAAAGCACTTTCTCTGATTACAATGGAATGAAGCTGGAAATCAATAGTCACCAAAGAACAAAAACTTATGAATATATGGAGATGAAATAATACACCCTTAACCAATGGGTCAGTGAAGAAATTGCTAGGGAAATGGGTAGCTATCTGGAGATGTGTGAAAAAAAGAATGCAACTTATCAGAATTAGGGGATGTGGTAAAGGCTGTGCTGAGAGGTAAATGTATTGCCCTAAATGCCTATATTAAAAAAGAAGAAAGAGCAAAAATTCGAGGACTTAACTGCTTACCTGAGGAACTCGAGAAAGCACAGCAAACTAACCCCCCAAAAAATAGAAGAAGAGAAATAACGAAGATTAAAGCAGAGATAAATGAATGTGGGAATAAAAGAACAATAGAAAGAATCAATAAAGCCAAAATTTTATTCTTTGTGAAAATCAATAAAATTGACCACTAGCAAGGCTGACAAAGGAAAAAAGAGAGAAGATGCAAATAAACAAAATTAGAAATGAGGAGGGGGTTGTTACAAAAGACTCAGAAGGAATAAAATAAATCATACGATAATATTATGAACAACTATACACCAACAAACTAGACAACTTAGATGAAATGGACAAATTCCTGGAAACACACAAAAAAAGCCACACTGACTCAGGAAAAAATAGAAGATCTCAGAAAATCAATCACAAGTAAAGAGATTCAATCAGTCATCAAAAATCTTCCTACAAAAAGAGAAGCCCAGGGTCAGATGGCTTCACAGGGGAATTTTATCATTCCAAAAAGATCTGTCATGGTCAGATTCATGTGTCAACCAGGCCAGGTGGTGGTACCTGTTTGTCTGGTTGGGCAAGTACTGGCCTGTCTGTTGCTATGAGGACATTTCACAGAATTAAACCATGATTGTGTCAGCCACATCCACAGCTGATTCCACTCGTAATCAGCCAAGGGGATTGTCTTATTTAATTAGCGATGTTTAATCTAATCATGGAAGCCTTTTAAGGAGTCTTCTAAGGAGACTTTTAAGAGACAGACTCTCTACCTGCTTCAGCCAGTGAGCCTCTCCTGTGGAGTTCATCCAGACCCTCCATCAGAATCATCAACTTCACAGCCTGCCCTGTGGATTTTGGACTCTATATTCCCATGGATATGAGAGACATTTTTATGAATTTTATATTTATGAATATTTTCTGCTGGTTCTGTTTCTCTAGAGAACCCTAACTAATACAACTTGGTACCAAGAGTGGTTCTTAAGAAACAGAACCTTAAAAATGTTTATGAATGGTTTTCTACTGTGATTGGACTCAGAGGCACTAAGGGCTCTGAATGACACTACCAATTCATGGAGTGAGTTGGCAAAAGAGATAGTCAAAATATTACCATTCAATTCTTCTAATGCTTCACTTGTATGAATCCAGGCTCTGGGGGATAATGTTTTTGACACCTTTACAGAGTTTTATGGAAATCAGTGGTATAGAGATGTTGGCTGGTTGTTGTTACATACACTATATACATTAATGAGTAAAAGGAATGGGCTTAAGTTCAAACAAGAAACTTAAGTGCCATCTGACAGACGTAAACGTGTTCTGAAGGAAAATCTTATTCCTGTAGCTGTAAACTTGAGAGCTCTGATAATATGACTCAAAATCTTATTGTTAGAGTAGCAACTCTACAACATAAACTGAAATCTCAATCTTGAAAGGTGTCTGCTGTTAAAATGAGGTCATTAATTGGACAGGAGTGGGATGCTGAAAAATGGAATGGCGACATATGGATTGATAATGATTTCAGTGGCGAGGTTAAAACCCTAGGTCATGCTGAGTCTTCTCTAGAAAGCCCTATAATGGTCTGCCCAGAGGACATAGCTGCTCCACCTCCAGCCTGCCTTGAGGAGTTTGCCACCCAACTTCCACCTGAAGCAATTAGCCCTAGAGTGAGTAATCCTGCTTCATCAGATAAAACTCCCAACGAATGCACTGAAGCAAATGTCTGGGAAGATACTTCTAATTCTTCTGAATCTTCCTTAAAAGGCTTACAGTGATTAGATTCAGCATCACTCTTTGCAGATAACACTCCCCTTGGCTGATTACAAATGGAATCAGCTGTGGATTCAGATGACATGATCATGATTTAATTCCATGAAATGCTCTCATAGCAACAGATTGGTCAGCACTTGCCCAAACAAGCAAACAGGTACCACCACTTGGCCAAGTTGACACATGAACCTGACCATGATAGGGGGCTTATTGAGGTCAGGTGATTGATGGAGTTTTAGCTCAGGTCCATCTCACAGTGGGTCCAGTGTTTCCCTGGACCAATTCTGTAGTTATTTTCCCAGTTCCAGAATGCATCATTGGAATAAACATATTGAGCAACTGGCAGAATCCCCACGATGGCTCTCTAACTCATGCAGTGAGGGTTATTATGGTGGGAGAAGCCAAGTGGAAGCCACTAGACCTGCCCCTATCTAACAAAATAGTAAATCAGAAGCAATACCGGATACCTGAAGGGATTACAGAGATTACTGCCACTCTTAAGGACTTGAAGGATGCAGAGATGGTGATTCCCACCACATCCCCATTCAACTCTCCTATTTGGTCTGTGCAGAAAACAGACGGGTCTTGGAGGATGACAGTGGATTGTTGTAAGCTCAACCAGATGGTAACTACAATTGCAGATGCTCTTCCAGATGTGGTATCATTGCTTGAGCAAATCAATACATCCCCTGGTGCCTGGTATGCAGCTATTGATCTGGTAAATGCTTTTTCCTCAATAGTTGTTAGTAAGGACCACCAGAAACAGTTTGCTTTCAGCTGGCAACATATTTTCACTGTATATATATTTCACTTTATATCACTACCTCAGGGGTATATAAACTCTCCAGCCCTATGTCATAATCTTGTCTGCAGGTAACTTGATCATTTCTCCCTCCCACAAGATATCATGCTGGCCCATTATATGGATGATATCATGTTGATTGGGCCTAGTGAGCAATAAGTAGCAACTACTCTAGACTTACTGGTAAGGCATTTGTGTGTCAGAGGGTGGGAGGTAAATCCAACAAAAATATGGAGTGCTTCCACCTTCATATGTCAGTGTGGTTTATACCAGGAATGCAAGGATGGTTCAACACAAGAAAATCAATTCATGTAATATAGCATATTAACAAATTGAAAGGGAAAAAATCACATGATCATCTTGATTGCTGCTGTAAAAAGCATTCAGCAAAATTCAACAACCTTTTCTGTTAAAAACACTTCAAAGGGTAAGAATCAAAGATAAATTCCTCAATATGATAAAGGGCTGTGCTGGTTTGAAAGGATATATGCACCCTAGAAAAGCCATGTTTTAATCCTAATCCCATTTTGTAAAGGTGGCTGTTTCTCCTAATCCCTATTCAGCATTGTATATTTGAAACTGTAATTAGGTCATCTCTCTAGAGATGTGATTTAATCAAGAGTGGTTGTTAAGATGGATTAGGTGGCAGCATGTCTCCACCCATTTGGGTGGTGTGATAGTTAGGTTCAGGTGTCAACCTGGCCAGGTGAAAGTGCCTTGTTCTGTTACTGTGGACATGAGCCAATGGTATGTGAACCTCATCTGTTGCTGATTATTACAGATGCAATCTGTAGTAGATGTACAATAATTCATGTGTAGTCGGCTAGGAGGCCTGCCTGCTGCAATGAATGATGTTTGATTTAATTGGCTGGTGCTTAAATGAGAGAGCTTAACATAGCACAGCCCAAGCAGCACAGCATACCTCATCTCAGCACTCTCAGTTCAGCCCTTGCCTTTTGAGATGCAGAAAGAAATCACCCCAGGGAAAGTTGTTGGAACCCAGAGGCCTGGAGAGAAGGACAGCAGAGATCACCCTGTGCCTTCCCACATAAGAAAGAACCTCAGCTGAAAGTTAGCTGCCTTTCCTCTTAAGAACTAGTGAAATAAATCCCCTTTAATTAAAAGCCAATCCATCTCTGGTGTGCTGCATTCCAGCAGCTAGCACTAGAACAGGTGGGTCTTGATTAGTTTTTGAAGTTCTATAAAACAGGAAACATTTTAGAGAATGAGGGAGGTTCTGAGAGAGCAGAGAATGATGCAGCCATGAGAAGCAGAGTCCACCAGCCAGCGCCCTTTGGAGATGAAGAGGGAAAATGCCTCCTGGGGAGCTTCATGAAACAGGAAGCCAGGAGAGAAAGCTAGCAGATGGTGCTGTGTTCGCCACGTGCCCTTCCAGCTGACAGAGAAGCCCTGACTGTGTTCACCATGTCCCTTTCCACTTGAGAGAGAAACCCTGAACTTCGTTGGCCTTCTTGAACCAAGGTATCCTTTCTGGATGCCTTAGATTGGACATTTCTATAGACTTGTTTTAATTGGGACATTTTCTTGGCCTTAGAACTGTTAAACTAGAAACTTATTAAATTCCCCTTTTAAAAAGCATTCCATTCCTGGTATATTGCATCCTGGCAGCTAGCAAACTAGAGCAAGGGCATACAGGACAAACTGATAGCCAGCATCACATTCAATGGAGAGAGACTGAAAGCTTTCCCCCTGAAATTGAGAATGAGACAAGGATGACCTCTGGCACCACTCTTATTCAACGTTGTACAAGAAGCTCTAGCTAGAACAATCAACCAGGTAAAAAGAAATAGAAGGCATCCAAATTGGAAAGGAAGAAGTAAAATTTTCATTATTTGCTGATGGTATGATACTATACTTGAAAAATGCTGAGAAATCTACAACAAAGTCACTTGAGCTAATAAAAAATTCAGCAAGGTGGCAGGATTTATAATTAATGTGCAAATATCAGTAGTGTTTCTATACACAAACAATGATCTTAACTGAGGAGTCAGTTGAGGAAAAAAATCCATTCAAAATAGCAACTAAAAGAATCAAGTACCTAGGAATGAACTTAACTAAGGATGTAAAGGACTTGTACACAGAAAAGTACATAACATTGATAAAAGAAATCAAAGAAGATTAATTAAGTGGAAAGACGTTACTTGCTCATGGATAGGAAGGTTAAATATAGTTAAGATGTCAATTCTACCCAAATTGATGTGTAGATTCAGCACAGTGCCAATCAAAATTCCAAAAACCTGGTATTTCTCTCAACTAGATGCCCACCAGAGAAGACACAGAAATGAGAGCCCATTTGTTTTTGCCAAGTGTCACAAGGGTTTCTACCAGACATCAGATCTACATGTGCACCAGAAGATTCACACAGCAGAGAAGCCCTACAGGTGCAGCACGTGTGAAAAGGGCTTTAGCCCTAAACCAACATGCAGGCTCATTAGGGCTCTAAGTGTGCTCCCTCTGCCAGAGAAGCTACCACCAGCCCTCTACCTTCCACCGCCGCCTGCAGACCCGCCAGAGAACTAACCTCAAAGGTGACACTACGCTGCCAGGAGCTGCCCCAGCTGCTGTCCCCACCCAAGATATATTGTATAATTATCTGGATCCAAATCCTAATGCTAGCCTAAGCCAAACTCTAACCAACAACCAATCACCAATGCTTGCCGAACCTTCATGCTGCACCTAACTCTGAGCCTAATACCAGCGTGAACGTAATCTGTCTCAAAAAAAATGAGCAAAATTAACATCCGTACACATTTCCAAGCATTTTTCATGGAAAACACCACTGCAAACTAATGCTACCCAGTAAAATAGGAGACCCGTTTGTACACGTATTTTGAGAACTCATTGACTTACCAGCGCCATTCTCTTTCGAGCAGTTTTGTCGGAGAAAAACGGCATTTCTGGGAAGCACTCACGTACAGCAAAGGAAACCATTACCTAAACATGTTTGGAAAATTTAGAATCTTCCTGGTTCCATTCACTGGCATAAGATTTTTTACCAAAACTGCAATATTTCAGAGCACCCTCACTTTCACTTAATTTAAATGTGACATTTATGCCACCACAAACACAAACAGAGACCGAAACACCGTAGAACCCACGCCAGCACAAATCCCTATCTCCAAATCCGGTCCAAAATTCGACCCGAAGCCCGACTTCAACCTAAACCTTCACACTAACTCTAACCCTAAACCTAACCCTAATCCTACACCCAACCCTACCTCCATCCCGAACCTGTACCTAACCGAAACGCCAACCCCAACCCTAAACTCAACCCTCAAATTTGTAGCAATCCTAAACACAACCACACCCCTAAACTTAACCCTACACCAATCTAACCCTAACCCTTACTCTAACCCTAAACTTGGCCCCAACCCGACCACCAACCCTAGCCCAAATCCTAAACGCAAACCCCACACCAACCCTAAACCCAACCCTCAAATTTACTCCAAACCTGCACAAAAACACAGCTGTAAACTTAACCCTAATCCCAACCCCAACCCTGATGCTAACCCTAACCCTACCTCCATCCTACCACCAATCATGGCCAAAAACCTGACCCCAACTCCAACACAATCCTTGACTTTTGACCAACCCTGCACCAAACCACAGCCCTAAATTTAACCCTAACACCAGCACTAACCCTAAGCCTAAGCCTAACCCTAACCCTAAACCTAGACCCAAACCCACCACAAACCCTTGCCTGAGCCCTAATCCCAAACCCAAAGCCAACCCTAAGCACAACCCTCAGCTGTATACTGACCCTGCACCCAAATGCAGCCTGAAATGTAACCCTAACCCCAACCTCACTCTAACCCTAACCCAAACCTTAACCCTGACACTGACACAAGCCTTCACATCATTCGTTTCAGAAACTGAGAAATGGACCTGGTCCACAGGTGACCGTACTTATTTTTAGGTTAAAATGACGTTGTCCAACATATCTCACCTTATTCTTGCTGAAAAAGTCTGTGAACGGGTTTGTAGAACTGAGTGACATTCTGGCTCCATTCATTTTGATGCACGTCCTGCGAGAAAACTAGCATTTTCACAGAAAACTCAACAATTGCTATGCAAATCCCTTACCTAATGCTGTTTTGAAAGCTAAGGGGCTTATGGAACCATCTGCTTCAGTGCACTTTTTGGACTGAAAGTACTTTCTTCAGAGAACACCAGCCTTAACCTAACCTACACCTAACACTAGTACTCCCTGTTAATGTACAAAGACCTCAAAACTGACAACCAACACAAACCTACACCAAGCTTCTCACCTATCTCAATCACACCCTAAGCAGAATCCAAATCCTAACCTGAGCCGAAGCCGAACGCTAACCCACAACCAACCACCAATGATTGCCGAAACTTCACCCTGCACCTAGCCCTGAGCCTAACACGACCATGAACATAATCAGTCTCAAAAAATGAGCAATATTGAAAGCTCATCCAGAAGTTCTGGGTCAAGATGGTGGCTTAACAACATGCGCGTTTTAGTTCGTCCTCCAGAACAACTACTAAATAACCAGAAACAGTACAGAACAGCTCCCAGAGCCACGATAGTGACCAGACAAACAGCGTACCCCAGTCTGGACCAGCTGGACCAGCTGTGAGCACCCCCCAGAACCGTGAGATCCCAAAGCTGCGGCAGCCAGTGCCCTTCCCCCACAGGCCACTTCCCAGAGGGGAAAGGAAAGAACTTTACCAGCAGCAGGGACTGGGCACAATCAAACGCCAATTGTGGAACTAATTAACAAATTCTGACTAAAAATAGGCCCCCAGCTTAGGTGAACCTGATCAAAGCGGAGGTTGCTCATTTTTGCCCCAGCACCAAGGGGGCAGGGCTGACAGAAAAAGGGGGAAAAAAAAAGAAGGAAACAGAGGTTTTTGTTGCTGTGTATTTACAAAGGCTTGACTGCCTCTGGATACAGTGGCAGGACTTTTCAGGCTGCAATTGCCCCAGGCATAGGCAGAAGTGAGCTCTTTTGGGGGCTTATCTGGAGCTTGTGCCTTCCCCAGGGGAGGGGTGAAGCCCCACCCAGGTGGAATCCCTACATCAAGGATTTCAGACACCAGGGCTTGGTAATTTGAAGCCATTAAAACCAGCCTACAACCTCTCCTCTGTCTCCACCACAGCCCCAGCAGGGAGAGTGTGCCAAAGTTAAAGGTACAGCATCATCTTATGCTGGTGGGACCTACAGTCAGACAAGCACCACATACTGGGCAGGATAAGAAAAACAGAGTCCAGAGACTTCACAGGAAAGTCTTTCAACCTGCTGGGTCTCACCCTCAGGGAAAACCAATGCAGGTGACTCTTTCCTCCTGATAGGAGGCCAGTTTGGTCTGGGAAAATCTGGCTGGGGTCTATAATATCTAAGTAAACCCTCCTAAGTGTGTGTGGGGGAAAGGCACCACACAGGCAGGGCAAGAAACAAGAAAACAAGAACTGAAAAATTCTCCTCTGTTAAACAAAACTTAAGCTAAAGGTCCAGATAAAGCAGAACGGAATGTCAAAGAACAGATAGACAACAAATTCATCCAGCAAGAAAACCCTAGATAAAAGAAGTGAAAGCAATCTCCAGAATAAACTAATTAAGGTAATTAAACGCCTAGACACCAGCAAAAAATAACAAATCACACTAGGAAAATTGAAGATATGGTCCAGTCAAAGGAACAAACCAACAATTCAAATGACATACAGGAGCTGAAACAATTAATTCAGAATGTACGAACAGACATGGAAAACCTCATCAAAAACCAATTCAATGAATTGAGGGAGGATATAAAGAAGGCAAGGAAAGAACAAAAAGAAGAAACTGAAAGTCTGAAAAAACAAATCACAGAACTTATGGGAATGAAAGACACAGTAGAAGAGATGATAAAAACAATGGAAACCTACAATGGTAGATTTCGAGAGACAGAACATAGGATTTCCATAACTGGAGGATGGAACATCTGAAATCTGACAAGAAACAGAAACTATAGGGGAAAAAATGGAAAACTATGAGCAGGGACTCAGGGAATTGAAAGACAATATGAAGTGCATGAATATACATGTTGTGGGTGTCCCAGAAGGAGAAGAGAAGGGAAAAGGAGGAGAAAAAACTAATGGAAGAAATTATCACTGAAAATTTCCCAACTCTTATGAAAGACCTAAAATTACAGATCCAAGAAGTGCAGCGTACCCCAAAGAGAATAGATCCAAATAGACATACTCCAAGACATTTAATAATCAGAATGTCAGAGGTCAAAGAGAAAGAGAGGATCTTGAAAGCAGCAAGAGAAAAGCAATCCATCACATACAAGGGAAGCCCAATAAGACTATGTACAGATCTCTCAGCAGAAACCATGGAGGCGAGAAGACAGCGGGATAATATATTTAAATTATTAAAAGAGAAAAACCGCCCACCAAGAATTCTATATCCAGCAAAATTGTCCTTCAAAAATGAGGGAGAAATTAAAACATTTTCAGACAAAAAATCACCGAGAGAATTTGTGACCAAGAGACCAGCTCTGCAAGAAATACTAAAGGGAACACTAGAGACAGATACGAAGACAGAAGAGAGAGGTGTGGAGAAGAGTGTAGAAAGGAAGACTATGAGTAAAGGTAAAAAGAAGGAAAATTAGATATGACATACAAAATCTAGAAGGCAAAATAGTAGAAGAAAGTACTACCCATGCAGTAATAACACCGAATGTTAATGGATTAATCTCTCCAATCAAAAGACATAGTCTGGCAGAATGGATTAAAAAACAGGACCCATCTATATGCTGTCTCTACTCTAAGGACACGAGGCCAAGGACACAAATGGACATTTACACACCAATGCTTATAGCAGCATTATTAACAATTACCAAGAGATGGAAACAGCCAAAATGTCCATCAACAGACAGTTGGCTAAACAAACTGTGACATTTACATAAGATGGAATATTATGCAGCTGTAAGACAGAATAAAGTTATGAATATGTAACAACATGAATGGACCTTAAGGACATTATGCTGAGTGTGATTAGCCAGAAACAAAAGGACAAATACTGTATGGTCTCACTGATATGAACTGACATTAGTGAATATTCTTGGAATATTTCCTTGGTAACAGAGACCATTAGGAGATAGAAATAGGGTAAGATATTGGGTAATTGGAGCTGAAGGGATACAGATTGTGCAATAGGACTGAATATAAAAACTCAGAAATGGACAGCACAATATTACCTAACTGCAATACAATTATGTTAAAACACTGAATGAAGCTGCATATGAGAATGATAGAGGGAGGACGGCTGGTGCATAAATGAAATCACAAAGAAAGATAGACGATAAAGATTGAGATGGTGTAATCTAGGAATGCCTAGAGTGTATAATGATAGTGACTAAATGTACAAATTTAAAAAATGTTTTTGCATGAGGAAGAACAAAAGAATGTCATTACTGCAGTGTGCTGAAAATAGATGGTATTTAATATTCTAAAATTTCAACTGTGTGAGACTAAAGCAAAAAATGTTTATTTGGTACAAATCTATACTTTGACTAGTGCATCTCCTAATATAACTTATGTAGATAGTTGGTTGAACACCATAAGTACATGAAACTTTGTATAGGAAATGGGATTTTGTTGGTTTGTCCAGGTGATGCCCTGATGAATCCCAGGGCATCACTGATTTGATCAGTGAGTGGAAAAGTATTTGTAAAGTCCCCTTTAGGGAATGGTGAGAATGGGGAAAAACTCAACTTCCCCAAGTTGAATTCTTGATATTCTCACAAGCAGTGTGGACAACCAAAGTTATAGGCTGAGCCCCCAGTCTTGAGGTTTGCTCATATGAAACTTAACACCACAGGGGATAGGTCAAGCCTACTTAAAATTAAGCCTAAGAGTCACCCCCAAGAGAACCTCTTCTGTTGCTCAGATGTGGCCTCTCTCTCCAGCCAACACAGCAAGCAGACTCACCACCCACCCCCTGTCTACATGGGACATGACTACCAGGGGTGTGGATCTTCCTGGCAGTGTGGGACAGAAATCCCAGAATGAGCTGAGACCCAGCATCAAGGGATTGAGAAAACCTTCTCGACCAAAAGGGGGAAGAGTGAAATGAGACAAAGTGTCAATAGCTGAGAGATTCCAAACAGAGTTGAGAGGTTATCCGGGAGGTTATTCTTATGCATTAAGTAGATATCACCTTGTGATCCAAGATGTAATGGAGAGGCTGGAGGGAACTGCCTGAAAATGTAGAGCTGTGTTCCAGTAGCCATGTTTCTTGAAGATGATTGTATAATGATATAGCTTTCACAATGTGACTGTGTGATTGTGAAAACCTTGTGTCTGATGCTCCTTTTATCTACCTTGTTAACAGATGAGAGGAACATATGGAATAAAAATAAATAATAGGGGGAACAAATGTTAAAATAGATTTAGTTTGAAATGCTAGTGATCAATGAAAGGGATCAGGAAGGGGTATGACCTGTAACATTTTTTTTTTGTTTGTTATATTTTTCTGTTGTCTTTTTATTTCTATTTCTGAATTGATGCTAATGTTCTGGAAAATAATCATGATGATGAATATGCAACTATGCGATGATATTGTGAATTGCTGAGTGTATTTGTTGGGAATGTTTGTTTCTTGTAATTTTTTTTAATTAATAAAAAAATTTTTTAAATGAGCAATATTAATATTCGCACACATTTCCAAGCATTTTTCGTGGAAAACACCACTGCAAACTAATGCTACCCAGTAAAATAGGAGACCGGTTTGTACATGTGTTTTGAGAGCTCATTGACTTACCAGCGTCATTCTCTTTCGAGCAGTTTTGTGGGAGAAAAACGGCATTTCTGGGAAGTACTCACCTACAGCAATGGAAACCATTACCTAAACACGTTTGGAAAACTTAGAATCATCCTGGTTCCATTCACTGGCATGAGATTTTTTACCAAAACTGCAATAATTCAGAGCACCCTCACTTTCACTTAATTTAAATGTGACACTTATGCCACCACAAACACAAACAGAAACCGAAACACCGAGAACCCATACCAGCACTAATCCCAACCTCCAAACCCGGTCTGAAAATTGACCTGATGCCCGACTTCAGCTCAAACCCTCACACTAAATCTAACCCTAAACCTAACCCTAACCCTACACCGAACCCTACCTCCATCCCGAACGCAAAACCTAACCCAAACGCCAACCCTAATCCTAAACCCAACCCTCAAATTTGAAGCAACCCTAAACCCAACCACACCCCTAAACTTAACCCTAACACCAACCCTAACCCTAACCCTGACCCTTACCCTAACCCTAAACCTGGCCCCAACTCAACCAGCAACCCTGGCCCAAACCCTAACCGCAAACCCCACACCAACCCTAAACCCAACCCTCAAATTTACTCCAAACCTGCACGAAAACACAGCTCAAAACTTAACCCTAATCCCAACCCCAACCCTAACCCTAACCCTAACCCTAAACCTAGCCCCAACCCTACCACAAACCCTCGCCCCAAACCTGACCCCAACCCCATTGCCAACCCTAAACACAACCCTTGACTTTTGACCAACCCTGCACCAAACTTGCAGCCCTTAACTTATCCCTAACACCAACCCTAAGCCTAACACTAACCCTAACCTTAACCCTAAACTTAAACCCAACCCTTCCAGGAACCCTCGCCCGAACCACAACCCCAAACCTAAAGCCAACCATAAGCACAACAGTCAGGTTTATACCGACCCTGCACCCAAATGCAACCCGAACCGAAACCCTAACCCCAACCCTTACTCTAACCCTAATCCTAACCCTAACCCTGACACTGACGCTAGCCTTCACATCACTGGTTTCAGAAACTGAGAAATGGACCTGGTCCACACACGACCATATTTATTTTTAGGTTAAAATGGCATTGTCCAACATATCTCACCTTATTCTTGCTGAAAAAATCTGTGAACACATTTGTAGAACTGAGTGACAGTCTGCCTCCATTCATTTGGATGCACGTCTTGCGTGAAAACTAGTATTTTCACAGAAAACTCAACAACTGCTATGTAATTCTCTTACATAATGCTGTTTTCAACGCTAAGAGGCTTATTGGGTCCATTCGCTTCCATGCCCTTTTGGACTGAAGGTACTTTCTTCAGAGAACACTATCCTTAATCTAACCTATACCTTACTTTAGCACACCCTGTAAATGTACAACGACTTCAAAACCGATGACTGACACAAACCTATGCCAAGCTTCTCACCAATGTTAATCATACCCTAAGCAGAATCCAAATCCTAACCCTAGCCTAAGCCGAACTCTAACCCACAACCAACCGCTAATGCTTGCCGAACCTTCACCCTGAACCTAACCCTGAGACATAATCTTTCTCAAAAACGGAGCAATATTAATATCTGCACACATTTCCAAGCTAAACCTAACCCTAACCCTAATTCTATGTCCAACTCTAAGCCCAAACATAACTCTCACCCAAACCCTATCCTAACACCAAAACCAGCTCTAAACCAACCCATAATCCTCACCCAAATCCCAACTCCAAACCAACCTAAACCCAACATTAACCTTTACACCACCCTACAGCCGAACCCAACCGTACACCTTACCCTAAGCACAACCATAATGCTAACCGTAAACCTAACCTTCACCCTAACACTAACCCTTACACTGAGCCTCACCTTAACATAATTTGTTTCAGAAACTGAGTAATGTTCTTACTCCACACACGTCCACACATATTTTTAGCATAAAACAGCATTGTCAAACAAATCTCACCTAATTCTAATTGAACAAAATCTGTGCATGTGTTTTGAGAACTGAGTGACATACTGGTTCCATTTATTTTGATGTATGTCTTGCATGAAAACTAGCATTTTCACAGAAAACTGCATTTCCTATGCAAATCCCTTACCTATTACAAGTTTGAAGGCTAAGAGACTTAAGGGATCCTTTCACTTACATGCAGTTTTTGGACTGAAAGTACTTTCTTCAGAGAACACTATCCTTAACCTAAACCTATCTGAAACCTAAAACTAACACTAACACTAAGCCGACAACAACCTCAAAACAAACAACAAACCCACACCACCCCAAAGATTCACACCAATCCTAATCTCACCCTAAGCAAAACCCAAATCCTAACCCTAGCCTAAGACCACCTCTAACCCACAATTTAACACTAAGCTTATCCCTACATGAACCCTAAATCTAACCCTGAGCCTAACACTAACACTAACATAATCTGTTTCAAAAACCGAGTAATAATAATATCTCCACACGTTTCCATGCATTTTTAGTGGAAAACTGCATTGCAATGTAATGTTTCATAGTAAAATATGAGAACAGTTTGTAAATGTGTTTTGAGAGCTCATTGACATAAATGCACCATTCACTTTCAAGCAGTTTGTCGGTGAAAAACAGCACTTCTGCAGAGCACACTACAGCTATGCAACCCATTACCTAAATATGTTTTGAAAACTTAGAATTGTACTGGTTCCATTAACTGGCATAAGATTATTTGCTAAAATTATGATATTTCAGGGAATGGTCATTTAAACTTAACTTAAACCTAACACTAACACAACCGCAAACAGAAACTCAAATTGAAACACCAAAGAACCAATGCAAGCACGAATCAGAATGACTAAACCCAGTCCCAAAATCAACCCGAAGCCTAACTTCAACCCAAACCATAACCATAACCATAACCATAACCTAACCATAACCATAACCCTAAGCCTAGCCCCACCCCAACCCTACTCTAAACCGAGCCCTAACCCCAATGCCAAGACCAACCCTAAGCCAATGCTTACCTGTACACCAACCCTACACACAAACCCAACCCTAAACCTAACCCTAACCCCAAAACCAACCCTAACCCCAACACTCACCCTAACCCTAAACCTAACACTGAGCCTCGCCTTAACATAATTTGTTTCACAAACGAGTAACATACTTGGTCCACAATGTCCATACACATTTTTATCATAAAATAGCATTGTCAAAGGAATCTCACTTTATTCTGGCTGAGAAAAGTCTGTGCATGTGTTTGAGAACTGAGTGACATACTGGCTACATTCATTTGGATTTATGTCCCACGTGAAAACTAGCATTTTCACTGCAAACTCAACTATTGCGATGCAAATACCTTACCTAATAATGGTTTGAAGGCTAAGAGACTTAAAGGATCCATTCACTTCCATGCACTTACTGGACTGAAAGTACTTTCTACAGAGAGCACTATCCTTAACCTAAACCTAACCAAAACCTAACAACTAACACTACCCTTAAAACAACAACCTCGAGGGGATCCAAGATGGCGTCTTAGTAAGGTACATGCGTCTTAGTTCCTCTGACTCCAAATCAACTAATAGGTGAACAGAAACAGTACAGAACAGCTCCCGGGGCTACAGCAGGGAATGGACACACTGCGTAACCCAGTCTGGGCTGGCTAGTCTGACTGCAAAACTCGACTGTGGTGAGTGAGATCCCCGAGCGGCGGGCGATTTCTTGAGCAGCCGCAGCTGCGGCAGTCCGAGCTAATCCCTCCCTCCTTCCCGGGCTGGCTGAGAGACTCGGAGAGACAAGCTTCCCAGCCAAGGCGGCCGGCACCGCACTTTTGCGGGTGGCTTCGAGTCTCGGCTTCGAGTCCGCGGCTACGAGTCTCGGATCAGAGGGCTATCCAAAGTCTGGGCTGGCAAGTCTGACTGCGACTCTTGGCTGTGGCGAGACCCCCGAGTGGCGCGCGATTTCCCAAGCAGCCGCAGCTGCGGCGGTCCGAGCTAATCCCTCCCACCTTCCCGGGCCGGCTGAGAGTATCGGAGAAGCAAGTTTCCCAAGCGAGGCAGGCAGCGCCCTTCTTTTGCGGGCGGCTTCGAGTCTCGGCTTTGAGTCCGCGGCTACTAATCTCGGATCAGAGGGCTATCCAAAGTCTGGGCTGGCTAGACTGACTGCGAGACTCGGCTGCGGTGAGACCCCTGAGTGGCGCGCGATTTCCCGATCAGCAGCAGCTGCGGTGGTCCGAGCTACTCCCTCCCTCCTTTCCGGGCCGGCTGAGAGTATTGGAGAAGCAAGTTTCCCAAGCTGAGGCAGGCGGCACCCCTCTTTTGTGGGCGGCTTCGAGTCTCTGCTTCGAGTCCGTGGATACGAGTCTCGGATAGGAGGGCTATCCAAGCCGCGGTAACCCCCCCCCACGGGAGGCTTCCTGGTCTGGTGGGGAATCCCCCAGGCCGCTGCAGCCTACAACCAGCCACAGGGTCCCCTCAAGCCGCGGCAGCTGACGCCCCCACCACGCGTGGCCCCTGAACCAATGGAGAGAATTGGATCCGAAATCCCCAGGCCACGGAGATCGGTGACTGGGGGAGACCCATTCCAAACACTTGAGACAAACGTGTGCCATGTGCGCCACGTACTGGGCAAGATAAGAAAAACAGATCCCAGAGATTTCACAGAAAAATCTTACAACCTTGCTGGGTCCAAAACCCAGAGAAATCTGAATAAATGCCCAGACACCAGCAGCAGAAGATAACTGTCCACGCTCAAAAGATTGAGAATATGGCCCAGTCAAAGGAACAAACCAATAGCTCAAATGAGATACAAGAGCTGAGACAACTAATGCTGAATATACTAACAGAAATGGAAAACCTCTTCAAAAATGAAATCGATAAATTGAGGGGGACATGAAGAAGACATGGGCTGAACATAAAGAAGAAATAGAAAAACTGAAAAAACAAATCACAGAACTTATGGAAGTGAAGGATAAAGTAGCAAACATAGAAAAAATAATGGATAAGCTACAATGATAGATTTAAAGAGACAGAAGATAGAATTAGTGATTTGGAGGATGGAACATCTGAATTCCAAAAAGAAACAGAAACTATAGGGAAAAGAATGGAAAAATTTGAACAGGGTATCAGGGAACTCAAGGACAATATGAACCGCACAAATATATGTATTGTGGGTGTCCCAGAAGGAGAAGAGAAGGGAAAAGGAGGAGAAAAACTAATGGAAGAAATTATCACTGAAAATTTCCCAACTCTTATGAAAGACCTAAAATTACAGATCCAAGAAGTACAGTGCACCCCAAAGAGATTAGATCCAAATAGGTGTTTTCCAAGACACTTACTAGTTAGAATGTCAGAGGTCAAAGAGAAAGAGAGGATCTTGAAAGCAGTAAGAGAAAAACAATCCATCACATACAAGGGAAACCCAATAAGACTATGTGTAGATTTCTCAGCAGAAACCATGGAAGCTAGAAGACAGTGGGATGATATATTTAAAATACTAAAAGAGAAAAACTGCCAACCAAGACTCCTATATCCAGCAAAATTATCCTTCAAAAATGAGGGAGAAATTAAAACATTCTCAGACAAAAAGTCACTTAGAGAATTTGTGACCAAGAGACCACCTCTGCAAGAAATACTCAAGGAAGCACTAGAGTCAGATACAAAAAGACAGAAGAGAGAGATATGGAAAAGAGTGTAGAAAGAAGGAAAATCAGATATGATATATGTAATACAAAAGGCAAAATGTTAGAGGAAAATATTATCCAAACAGTAATAACACTAAATGTCAATGGACTGAAAACCCCAATCAAAAGACAAAGATTGGCAGAATGGATTAAAAAACAGGATCCTTCTATATGCTGCCTACAGGAAACACATCTTAGACCCAAAGATAAACATAGGTTGAAAGTGAAAGGTTGGGAAAAGATATTTCATGCAAATAACAACCAGAAAAGAGCAGGAGTGGCTATACTAATATCCAACAAATTAGACTTCAGATGTAAAACAGTTAAAAGAGACAAAGAAGGACACTATATACTAATAAAAGGAACAATTAAACAAGAAGACATAACAATCATAAATATTTACGCATTGAACCAGAATTCCCCAAAATACGTGAGGAATACACTGCAAACACTGAAAAGGGAAATAGACTCATATACCATAATAGTTGGAGACTTCAACTCACCACTCTCATCAATGGACAGAACATCTAGACAGAGGATCAACAAAGAAATAGAGAATCTGAATATTACTATAAATGAGCTAGACTTAATAGACATTTATAGGACATTACATCCCACAACAGCAGGATACACCTTTTTCTCAAGTGCTCATGGATCATTCTCAAAGATAGACCATATACTGGGTCACAAAGCAAGTCTTAACAAATTTAAAAAGATTGAAATCTTACACAACACTTTTTCGGACCATAAATGATGTTGGAAATCAATAATAGGCAGAGTGCCAGAAAATTCACAAATACGTGGAGGCTCAACAACACACTCCTAAACGAGTGGGTCAAAGAAGAAATTGCTAGAGAAATTAGCAAATACCTCGAGGTGAATGAAAATGAAAACACAACATATCAAAACTTACGGGATGCAGCAAAGGCAGTGCTAAGAGGGAAATTTATTGCCCTAAATGCCTATATCAGAAAAGAAGAAAAGGCAAAAATTCAGGAATTAACTATCCATTTGGAAGAACTGGAGAAAGAACAGCAAGCTAACCCCAAAGCAAGCAAAAGGAAAGAAATAACAAAGATTAGAGCACAAATAAATGAAATTGAAAACATGAAAACAATAGAGAAAATCAATAAGACCAGAAGTTGGTTCTATGAGAAAATCAATAAGATTGATGGGCCCTTAGCAAGATTGACAAAAAGAAGAAGAGAGAGGATGCAAATAAATAAGATCAGAAATGGAAGAGGAGACATAACTACTGACCTCACAGAAATAAAGGAGGTAATAACAGGATACTATGAACAACTTTACGCTAATAAATACAACAATTTAGAGGAAATTGACGGGTTCCTGGAAAGACATGAACAACCAACTTTGACTCAAGAAGACATAGATGACCTCAACAAACCAACCACAAGTAAAGAAATTGAAGCAGTCATTCAAAAGCTTCCTAAAAAGAAAAGTCCAGGACCTGACGGCTTCACATGTGAATTCTATCAAACATTCCAGAAAGAATTAGTACCAACTCTCCTCAAACTCTTCAAAAAAATCGAAGTGGAGGGAAAACTACCTAATTTATTCTATGAAGCCAACATTACCTTCATACCAAAACCAGGCAAAGATATTACAAGAAAAGAAAACTACAGGCCGATCTCTCTAAAGAATATAGATGCAAAAATCCTCAATAAAATTCTAGCAAATCGTATCCAACAACACATTAAAAGAATTATTTATCATGACCAAGTAGGATTCATCCCAGGTATGCAAGGATGGTTCAACATAAGAAAATCAATTAATGTAATACACCATATCAACAAATCAAAGCAGATAAATCACATGATCATCTCAATTGATGCAGAGAAGGCATTTGACAAGATTCAACATCCTTTCCTGTTGAAAACACTTCAAAGGATAGGAATACAAGGGAACTTCCTTAAAATGATAGAGGGAATATATGAAAAACCCACAGCTAATATCATCCTTAATGGGGAAAAATTGAAAACGTTCCCCCTAAGATCAGGAACAAGACAAGGATGTCCACTGTCACCGCTATTATTCAGAATTGTGTTGGAGGTTCTAGCCAGAGCAATTAGACAAGAAAAAGAAATACAAGGCATCAAAATTGGAAAGGAAGAAGTAAAACTATCACTGTTTGCAGACGATATGATAATATACGTTGAAAACCCGGAAAAATCCACAACAAAATTACTAGAGCTAATAAATGAGTACAGCAAAGTAGCAGGTTACAAGATCAACATTCAAAAATCTGTAGCATTTCTATACACTAGCAATGAACAAGAAGAGGGGGAAATCAAGAAACGAATCCCATTTACAATCGCAACTAAAAGAATAAAATACCTAGGAATAAATTTAACTAAAGAGACAAAAAACCTATATAAAGAAAACTACAAAAAACTGCTAAAAGAAATCACAGAAGACCTAAACAGATGGAAAGGCATACCATGTTCATAGATTGGAAGACTAAATATAGTTAAGATGTCAATCCTACCTAAATTGATTTACAGATTCAATGCAATACCAATCAAAATCCCAAAACTTATTTTTCAGAAATAGAAAAACCAATAAGCAAATTTATCTGGAAGGGCAGGGTGCCCGAATTGCTAAAAACATCTTGAGGAAAAAAAACGAAGCTGGAGATCTTGCGCTGCCTGACTTTAAGGCATATTATGAAGCCGCAGTGGTCAAAACAGCATGGTATTGGCATAAAGATAGATATATCGACCAATGGAATCGAATAGAGTGCTCAGATATAGACCCTCTCATCTATGGACATTTGATCTTTGATAAGGCAGTCAAGCCAACTCACCTGGGACAGAACAGTCTCTTCAATAGATGGTACCTAGAGAACTGGATATCCATATGCAAAATAATGAAAGAAGACCCATATCTCACACCCTACACAAAAGTTAACTCAAAATGGATCAAAGATCTAAACATTAGGTCTAAGACCATAGAACAGTTAGAGGAAAATGTAGGGAGATATCTTATGAATCTTACAATTGGAGGTGGCTTTATGGACCTTAAACCTAAAGCAAGAGCACTGAAGAAGGAAATAAATAAATGGGAACTCCTCAAAATTAAACACTTTTGTGCATCAAAGAACTTCATCAAGAAAGTAGAAAGGCAGCCTACACAATGGGAATCAATATTTGGAAACGACATATCAGATAAAGGTCTAGTATCCAGAATTTATAATGAGATTGTTCAACTCAACAACAAAAAGATAGCCAACCCAATTACAAAATGGGAAAAAGACTTGAATAGACACCTCTCAGAGGAGGAAATACAAATGGCCAAATGACACATGAAGAGATGCTCAATGCCCCTGGCCATTAGAGAAATGCAAATCAAAACCACAATGAGATATCATCTCACACCCACCAGAATGGCCATTATCAACAAAACAGAAAATGACAAGTGCTGGAGAGGATGCGGTGAAAGAGGCACACTTATCCACTGTTGGTGCGAATGTCAAAGAGTGCAACCACTGTGGAAGGCAGTTTGGCGGTTCCTCAAAAAGCTGAATATAGAATTGCCATACGACCCAGCAATACCATTGCTGGGAATCTACTCAAAGGAATTAAGGGCAAAAACTCAAACAGACATTTGCACACCAATGTTTATAGCAGCGTTATTTACAATTGCAAAGAGATGGAAACAGCCAAAATGTCCATCAACAGACGAGTGGCTAAACAAACTGTGGTATATACATACGATGGAATATTATGCAGCTTCAAGGCAGGATAAACTTATGAAGCATGTAATAACATGGATGGACCTAGAGAACATTATGCTGAGTGAGTCTAGCCAAAAACTAAAAGACAAATACTGTATGGTCCCAATGATGTGAATCGACACTCGAGAATAAACTTGGAATATGTCATTCGTAACAGAGTTCAGCAGGAGTTAGAAACAGGGTAAGATAATGGGTAATTGGAGCTGATGGAATACAGACTGTGCAATAGGACTAGATACAAAAACTCAAAATGGACAGCACAATAATACCTAATTTTAAAGTAATCATGTTAAAATACTGAACGAAGCTGCATCCGAGCTATAGGTTTTTGTTTTGTTTTGTTTTGTTTTGTTTGTTTTGTTCTTATTATTATTACTTTTATTTTTTTTTCTCTGTATTAACATTCTATATCTTTTTCTGTTATACTGCTAGTTCTTCTAAACTGATGCAAATGTACTAAGAAACGATGATCATGCATCTATGTGATGATGTTAAGAATTACTGATTGCATATGTAGAATGGTATGATGTCTAAAAAAAAAATGGTCAGCACAATACTGCCTAATTGTAATGTAATTATGTTGGAACGCTGAATGAAGCTGCATCTGATCTATAGTTTTTTTTTTTTTTTTGTTTTTTTTTCTCTTATATATTTTTGTACTTTTTATTTTTATTTGTGTTTTCTCTCTGTGTTATCACTTTATTTCTTTTTCTGTTGTCATGCTATTTCTTTCTCTAAATCGATGCATATGTACTGAGAAATGATGACCATACACCTATGTGATGATATTAAGAATTACTGACTGCATATGTAGAATGGATTGATTTCTAATGTTGTGTTAGTTAATTTTTTTAATTAATAAAAAAAAACAGCAACCTCAAAATTAACAACAAACCCAAACCAAACCAAATCTTCACACCAATCTTAATCACACCCTAAGCAGAATCCAAATCCTAACCCGACCCTAAGCCTAACCCTAACCACAACCTAACATTAAGTCTATCCCTACATGAACCCTAAACCCAACCGTGAGCCTAACACTAACACTAACATAATCTGTTTCAAAAACCAAGGAATAATAATATCTCCACACATTTACAGGTATTTTAATGGAAAACAGTTTTGCAGTGTAATGTTTGATGGTAAATATGAGAACAGTTTGCAAACGTCCTTTGAGAGCTCATTGAGTTAGCTGCACCATCACTTTCAAGCAATTGGTCGGTAAATAACAGCACTTCTTCAGAGCACTCAACTACAGATAAGCTAATCATTACCTAAACCTGCTTGAAAACTTAGAATTGTACTGGTTCCATTAATTAGCATAAGATTTTTTTACTAAAACTGCGATATTACAGAGAACCCTCACCTTAAACTTAACCTAAACCTAACCCTAACCCTAACCCTAAACCCTAAACCCTAAACCCTAACCCTAACCCTAACCCTAAACCTAAACCCTAAACCCTAACCCTAACCCTAACCCTAACCCTAACCTAAACCTAACCCTAACCCTAACCAAGATTGAGGTCCAGGGCCCCTTTGAGAAGTTGTAGGTTTCTGGAAAGTTACCCTTGTGCACAGAACCTTTGTAGAATCTTATATAATGCCCTAGGTGTTCTTTAGGATTGACAGGAGTGGTTTTGGTTGGGGTTTGGCAAGCTTCTAACTGAGCTTGCATAAGAGCAACCTCAAGAGTAGCTTCTCAATTCTATTTGAACTCTCAACCACTGAAACCTTATTTATTACCCTTTTCCCCCTTTTGGTAAGGATGGCATTGTTGATCGCTTGGTGCCAGGGCCAGGCTCATCCCTAGGAGTCACCTCCTACACTGCCAGGGAGACTTTCAACCCCAGATGTCATGTCCTATGAAGGTGAAGGGCAATGATTTCACTTGCAGAGTTGGGGAGAGAGAGAGAGTGAGCACATCTGAGCAACAACAGAGGTCCTCTCTGCTACATACATAATCTTCAAAAGAGCAAGCCTGAAGATCAATGGCTTGGCCTATTGATTTGGGTGTCCCTAATGTTTGACATGGTGTCAGGGTTTTTTCCCTGGTGGTAAAGTTTAATAAATCCATAATTTTTACCCCATCCATCAAGGGACTTTGCCAATACTTTTGATTACCTGCTTAATATGGTCTGGAATGTACCCAAACATTATGTTAAGTTATACCAGATAAAGGCCCTCATTCTTATTCTGGGCTCCCTGTGTTTGGATTGCTTAAATGATCTATCCAGACAGATTTAGTTAGATTATGTGCTGCAGAAAGTTTAGGTTCTGAACAAAGTAAACCTTTCTTCCTTTGGTCTCAAAAAGTACGAGGTTCTAAAATATAGACAATGTCTTCCTTACCCCTGTATTCTTAATTACCTTAATCCTAACCTAATCAGCTTCCTTCTTAATCTCTAAATACCAGGTTATACATATATAAAACTGCCTCTCAAAACTCTGAAATGGCAAATACTGCTCTGGACTAAGTGTGATTGCTATAAGAGTTTACAATCTAGGCCCCTGTTTTCGTAAAAGTATTTTCTAAATGAGACCATACAGTATTTACTCTTTTGTTTCTGGATTATTTGCCCCACCAAATATCCTACAGTGGGTCTTCTGTTCTTAAATCTATTCTGCTAGCCTATGCATTTTGATTGGGAGTTTAATCCATTAACATTTAATGTTATTGCTGCAAAGGTAGTTCTTCCTTCCACCATTTTGTCTTTTAGATTTTATATGTTGTGTTGGTTTGCAAATAATACATACCCTAGAAAATCCATGTTTTCATTCTGATTCAATCTTGTGGAGTCAGCTGTTTCTCTTAATCCTGATTGGATAATGTGCGTTGGAAACTTGTGATTACATTATCTCCATAGAGATGCTGCACACCCTGTTGTGGGTGTGCCCTTTGATTAGATGGAGATGTTACTCCACCCATTGAAGGTCGGTCTTGTTTAGTTTTGTGGAATCCTTTATTTTAGATTGTCAGAAATGATAGCCAATGGAAGCTTCAGAGCAGAGAACTGAGCCATGGATGTTTGGATATGCTTGGGGGCCAGCAGACATTGCCTTGAGATGTTAAGCAAGCCAGAAACTGGAAAGAGCCATGGGGAAGCCAAGAGATGAAAGCAAGCCCTGGAGAAGCAAAATGAAGAACTCCCATAGGAACAGAGGCTGGAAGCCGCAGAACCCAGGAGAAGGAACCAGCAGATGCCTGCCATGTGACTACCCAGCTGACAGAGATGTTCTAGACCCATTGGCCTTTCTTGAGTGCAGGTAACCTCTTATTGGTACCTTAATTTGGACACTTTCACTTCATTAGAGCTGTAAACTTTAACTTATTATATTCCCCTTTAAAAAAGCCATTCCAGTTTTTGGTATATCATTCTGGCAGCTTGCAAAATAACAAGTATGTCATATCTATTTTTTTCCTCTTTTCACCTTTACTGATAGTCTTCATTTCTGTTCTCTTAGCCAGGCTTCTCTTTCCTAACTGTCTATAGTGCTCCCTTTAGTATTTCTTATAGAGTCCATCTCTTAGTCACAAATTCTCTCAGTGATTGTCTAAAAATATTTTAATCTCCCCCTCTTTTTCTTTTTTTTTTTCTCCCATGGGCAGGCACCAGGATACAAACCCAGGTCTCCAGCATGGCAGGCAAGAACTCTGCCTGCTGAGCCACCATGGCCCGCCCCACCCCCTCATTTTTGAAAGACTATTTTGCTGGGTATAGAATTCTTGGCAGTTTTTCTCTTATAGAATTTTGAATATGTCATCCCACTACCTTTTTGCCTCATGGTTTCTGCTGAGAAATCCACACAGTCTTATTGGGCTTCCCTTATATGTGATGGATTGTTTTTCTCTTGCTGCTTTCAAGATTCTTTGTCTTTGACTATTAACAATCTGAATAGTAAGCATCTTAGAGACTGTTTATTTGGATCTATTGTGTTTGGAGTATGCTGAAGTTCTTGCATCTGTAATTTTATATCTTTCATGAGAGATGGGAAATTCTCAGTGATTATTTCCTGTATTAGTGTTTCTCCTTCTTTTCCCTTCTCTTCTTCTTCTGGGACACCCACAGCATGTATATTCATGTGCTTCATGTTGTCGTTCAATTCCCTAAGACCCTGCTGATATTTTTCCATTCTTTTCCCTATATTTTCTTTTGTGTTTCAGATTTCAGATGTCCAGTCCTCTAGTTCACTAATCCTTTATTCTGCCTCTTCAAATCTGTTGTCGTAGGATGGAATCGGCAGGAGCCTTTGATTTGAAATTTGAAAATTTCATGGCAAACTCTGCTGCTCTCTTTTACTCCTGCACTTCACCATGAAAAGAAAATGTCCAGTCCACTGCTGGCCCCAGGATGAGCGGAAAATGGAAAAGACCAAAACCTGAACCACTACCTAGAACCCAGCTCACCAGTCCCAGCTCACTGTACCCAAGCTCAGCAGGTCCAAACAGAGCCACAGCTGACCCTGCAGACCTGCAAGTGTGAAATAAATACCTGGTTGTATAAGCCATTGAGGTCTGGGGGACTATGAGTTGCTGAGCACCAATGGCTGAATAATGCACCTTTGCTCTCAAACAAGGTGAGCTCAGGTAGGCCTCTTAGTTCCTCCAGGGAGGAAAACACCAAGTGGAAACCAGCTTGACAGTCTATCAGTTGCTCACGTTCAAAGACTGTACAGCTCAGGGTCCATCTCTGACTTTATAGGATACTCAGTAATCATGTTTTTATCTGAACTTCCCCCAACTTTCCATGTAGCCTGTAGATGTGCATAATTCAGTTCATGGGCAATACCTAAAGAAGTTGATTCCTGTGTCCCAGGAACTCTTGTTCCTTGGGGTGGCTTTTGAGCTGTGTTCCACAGGACCTGAGACACTCCAGGGATGCTCTAGAGTGGTAAGAAGAGCATGAGATTGGGGGTCCTCACCGCCCATCCTGGCTGCAGCTTGAACATCCAGCTTGGTGTGCTGCAGGCAGTTGGACTGCTGAAGTTGTGATCTAAAAATGTGTAGAGTCACTGGTTGGCATGAAAAGCTCCAAACTCCCCATCCTAGTACTCAAAGGCTGCCATAACCTGCCCCTGAACTTCTGTACAGGGCCAAAACTCTTTTCTGCCTTGGCTTTACCGCTGTCCCCAATGACCTGAACCCCCATTTGCTATCACTGGGCATCCTTAGGTCTCTCGGACTCCTTGGTCCTCTCTGCCTGCAACGTCCATTATCTTCCTCTGTCGTCAGAGCCCAGCACAGACCCTGGATGGCTGGTAGTACCACTGGGCATAATTGCTGAGATGCCATTGCTAAAGGTGTTACACGAGCCAAATTCTATCATTGTTTCTCTTGAAGGTCAGGGGTTAAGTGACTTGCTCGTGGTCACAGTTAGGCCTTGCCAGCATCAGAGCCTGCATTTCAGCCCTTTCAGAGCACTGTCCCTATCACTTCATAGGTGAGGAAATGGTAGCCATGCGTCAGGAGGTCCTGGGCCTGCCTGTTCATGCCAGCACTCTTGACTGGTGGTCCAGGAGTACCCCAGGCTCTGGCTGTGCCCATGCTGTGGGTGTGAGGTGGGGCTTGAGCTAAGGCAGAGCTGTGTCTACATGAGGGTCCCTGCAGTGGGGCCTCCGGCCCATTGGCCATGGCTGTGTCTGGTCCACTTGGGCCTTTCCTCCTGCTTAGTTCCTCGTGGAGTCACAGCCCAGAGCTGGAAATCAACTAGGACACCTGTAGGCCATTGACTTTCAAGCTGAAAACCCACTAAAACCAGCAGTAGAAGCTTACCCAACCTGGCCACGCTTCACCACTCGGGATGGTGGCTGACAGCTCTGTGGGGGGCCTGACATTGGCATTTCTGCTGCACCCTAATGTGCAGTGAGCTTGAGCTCTGATCGACACCCAATCCAGCAGCAGCACCTGTCTCATGGAAGGAGAAACGCCTGACAAGTCCTCAGAGTGTCAGAACAAGGCTGGGCCCAAAGCTGAGCCTTCCTGACCCTGGAGCCCAGGACCTCCCACTGAATGGGGAGATTCTCGGTACCACAGGTGTCTCCCTCGGCATGGGAGTCCAGGGCCCAGCTTCAAAAATCCCACCTGGCTGGAAAGACAGGACAGTTGGCCTAGAATCTGGGGTGTCATTGAGCCTGTTTGCTGGCCACAATCAAATTCCTGGGGTCAGGAATCGTAAGCTTCACTAGTTTTCTCCATCGTCTGTGTTAGATTTATCAACTCACTCCTGGCTCCTTGCTCCCTCCACCTGGGCCTGGATGGCACAACCAGATGTGGCCTGAGAGGGGCTGAGGTCAGGCCTCCACCTTCTGCCAGTCATGCCACCACCCAGACTCTCAGATGCAACACAGCCCAGTGCTGACTTTCACAGGTAGTCTCAGGAATTACCTAAACGCATGAGCTTTTATCTTTTATTCTGGATCCAAGGCCTTTAAAAATCAAGAAAAACTCATATGAGCATGAGTGACTTAACTCAGTTTAACTGGGAGTTAAGAAAACTTCCATCCCTACAGCTTCTTACTCTGCGGCTTTTCAGTGGTTGCTGCTGTGCCTCTGTCTCCACAGGACCATGGGCCCCGTCCCCATGGTGATCTGAGAAGATGGAGTACATGGAGCTCTACTTCCTGAGATTAAGCATCTTCTGTTGGGGGGAAGTGTGGTGGGCAGCGAGGGGAGGAGAAGTGCCCTCAGAGCAGAAGGAGAAGTTACGAAGTTCTTGGCCTAGGAATGGACTGCGCTATTGAGGACAGATGATTGTTTTGTCAAGCCAAGCTCTTCTCCTTGACCTCAATACATGATTTATTCCCCCCTTTTTCCTTATCATCAGGCCCTTGTGGGCAACAACATTCCCTGGGAAATGGAAACAAAGGTTTCTGTGACATGCAGGGTTGGAGGCATTTTTAAACTGCAACTTTAAGCTGGACCAAACATTTGGGAGCTTCGATTTTAGACTGAAGAGAGTGTCTTCTATGGAGGGAGACCAGGAGAGCTCCAGGCCCAGCCTGGGACTTCATTGCAGAGGTGGTGGGAGATGCATCCACGGAGAGCGTGTCACGAGAGGGAGGAGAGAGACTTGGCCTCTGCCTGCACTCCCCTGTGCCAGCTCCTTCGGTGCACTGCTACTGCATAGGAAGACTTCGGGGCTCCAGCTGCCACTATCACTGGCCCGGATAGAGGCAAGGCCCTGGAGAGTTTCTGCAAAGATGTCCTTCTCCTCTCACCCGCCCTGGCTTCCGGGTTAGGCCAGCACCTCTCCCTGATCTGCACTGTGGGTGCTGATGCACAGAACCACTGCTCTTTCTTCTCAGACCCAGGACTGGGTCAGCACTGGGGCAAGTCATGTCTGCACGGGAATCCACAGGCTAGACCAAAACCAAAACCGAAGCCCCTACCCCACCTCCTCACTGATTCTGCAGTGGCTTTTCTGGGGTTCACCTCGTGCCCTTCCTTGATGAGCTGGAAGAGCAGCAGTACTGCCCTGGCCACCAGTATCACCTGCACAGACCCCATCCACTCACCGCCTTGGTCATCTAAGGGACCGACACCATAAAGAGAGATGAAATCATGAGGTTTCTATCTTCCCATGAGCTTTCCCAAACAACTCTTTTTAGGCCCAGAGGTTGCCCAGGGAAAAAAAAATGACACTCCTAGGCGGCTGACGAGGAGACTTCCTCGGGGCGATTGCAGTGGCATCTTCAAGATGGGCAGATCAGGGAGCTGAGGGGTGCAAGGGGACCAAGGCCAGGGCCAGGGCACTGCGGGGAAGTAGACTCTCCCCTGGCCGGACTGCCGCAGGGGCACTATCTCAGCCGTGCTGCGTGACCATGCACAGGTCTTCAGGGCCTGCCATGCCGGTCCCAGTCATGAGCAGGGACCTGTGCTCTGAATGCCAGGCCTGGCACCCAGAAGCTTCCTCACTGCCCAGTGACTGCAGAAGCTGGCGAGGTTGGAGGGAATCACCCAACCGTAGAAGGGACAGTGGTGCTGGGGGACACAAGAGGTTGGTCCAGAGATACCTAGTGAGTTTCAAATGGCACAAGACAAATGAGAATACCCTCATGCTCTGGTGCCAAAAACAGTGCCATTTCCTTAGTCCAGCTGTCCGGGATCCTGGGCCTTTGCAGTGATTTAGAAATGTGCCTACTCACAAGTCCTTAGAGAGGTTCACATGCCGAGCAAAAGAAAGTGACAATGAATCTCCAAGTACCTGCAGCTCATCCTCTTTGTGCCTCTCCACTGCTCGCCTGGTCTCCAAGGGCCTGGCGCTCACCGATTGGCACAGGGAGGCTCTCTGTCTTGTGGTGCAGCTCCTTAGGCCACCCTCTCACTGCCTCTGGCTCCCCTGAACAGAACCCATGTCTGATTTGACCCCAGGGAGGCAGGTCTGGCCTTAGCTCAACTGGAAAGCACATCAGATAGAGACCTCCTTTCTGTGGCCCGAGCCACCTGCAGGTCCCTCCAAACAAAGCAAAGACAGGCTTTGGCTCCACATTGAGCTGGATGCGCGGGGCTGCTGGACTCTGGGATGGGCCTTGGGGATGAGAAATCATGAGTAGGCACCTGGGGCCAACCTGTCCACTTGTTGCTTCACTTGCAGGATGAGGGTTGCTCAGATCCTGGTGGGCCAGGTGAGCTGACATCTCCGAGGCCTGGGCCCTGCTCCACCAGGACTGGCTTGGGTGAGTCCAGTTAGAACCTTGCTGGTCAGCTAAGCCCACAGGCCTCTTACTTCCATCTTCCTTTCTAAGTTTGGAGTCTCTGAGTCGTCTGTCCTCTCTGTGATGTGCCAACCACTCTGTGCTTCTCTTAACCTGACCTAAACCCTACCATTACCTCTCCTACTAGACTTTGTCCTTTTCTCCTGGGACCAGCAGTCAATGGGAAACCATTTCCATTGTCCCCTCAGAGCCTTCATCAAATATTCCTTCTCCCAGAGGTGAAAGCCTTCTGGCCCCCTAGGGCTAGTGCTTGTGGCCACTGCTGACTGTGTCTGAACTGCATGCCCAGGGTGGGAGGTGGGGCTGCCTTTGTGCCTTCACCAGCCTGGGCCAGCAGGCTGCCCACATCTCACTGCTGCCGCCTCCTCTAGGGAATTGCCAGAGTGCAACCACTATGTGTCAGTGGCCAACAGAGGAGTGGCAGGGTACAAAAGGCTGGGCCTGGCCTCAGGGTGGGACCAAGTCTGACCGAAGCTCCCTTGGGCCAGGCTAAAGCTAGTCTCCAGCTGAAACCAGACCCTTGCTTAGCTTTCTTCCCCTGCCCTGGCCTCTTCCCTCACTCCCCTTCTCCTGAGAAGACCCCCTCTGTAAATCACTTTCCCAGGAATCCTTATCTCAGGTTCTGTTTTTGGGGAACCTGACCTGAGACAGAATTTTCCCTGCCCTGTGGAGTTGCTGTTTGTCACTCTTCGATGCTGCCATCCTCTGGAGCTGCTCTCCCTCAGATTCTAAATGTCAGCGTGCTCTGCCATAGCCTCCTGTACCCACCTGCCTATACTTCTCTTACCCTTCGTGTACATCAAAACTACCAGCACCTTCATCCCTCTACTCTCTTCCTTGCCAATGTCCCTGGGCCCCTGCTCTGCCATCTTTTCTGTTTCCCTTAGAGATCCCCAACTCCACATGATGTAACTGCCTCTGAGCCTACTGGGCTCTCGAGGACCTCCTGAGAACCATGTGCAGGCTGCCACCTCACACCCTCCATGGTCTCAGCCCTGATGAAGACAAGCAGGCCTTCTGTTTCTCCAGGTGGTTATTTAAAACCCTCTTGACAATTCTCAACCTTTCCACCCACCACTTCCCACTCTTTGCCAGCAGATAACCTTATCTTCTACTCAGAGAGACAAGATGGCATCAGAAGGCATCTTCCTCTACTTCCTGCATTCGCACCTACCGACTACTTACCCATCCTTAGCCTTTAAATACTCCTCTGCAGCTAAAAGGGGGCCTTGTTCTCTCTGTGCTCTAACTTTAAAGCTCTCTCTAAACTCTGGCTCCCTTACTTTCACACTTTCTCAAAGGTTCTGCCGATGATTGCACTGTCTGCTGCTTGCCTTTTTACCCTTTCCCTTATTGGATGTTTCTCTTTAGCCCAGGTTTCTTCCATCCTTTGTCTCCTCCTAGTACAGCCCCGTATTTCTCTTTCCCTTCATAATCAAACCTGATGGAAAAAGTGTGCATGCCATCTGGATTTCACTGTGAACTCTCATCTGAAACTTTTCTGAGAAGCTAAATCTTACAGACACCTTGAGGACCCCCCTGGGCCGCCCCTGGCTTTGAGCCTGTACACCCTCCTTTCCTGATCCCGCCTGCCTCTGGATGACTCCCCTGGCTAGCCTCAGGCCAAACTCAGGCTGTGCTCTCCAGGCGTAATGGCTGGTTCTGCTTTGATGTTACCTGTGGCCCAGTGCTTGGGCAGCCCCTCGCCTTGTGCACAAGCCACTTTATTGTCCCAAATGATTGCTGCCCTCCTCTCAGCATGGGTTAAACTTAAGCAGCTGTTGGATGGTCACAGAGCTGGCACTGCAGGGCAACCCCAGAGGGGAACGGGGCATGCTTGAGCCTTTCAACCCCAGAGTGTGGTGAGGATTGGTGCCAGAACATGGAAATGGCACTTGGAAATGCAGTGTTTTCAGAAGCAGACTGAAAACTGAAGCTAGCATGTAGTCATGTCGAGCAGGCTCTTCCTTAGGCTCAAATGAGCGCTTGCTCATACTTTGCTAATTTATGACTTATATCTTTTCAAAACCACACACTCGCAGAGCAGAGGTAGGTTTCTGCTAGGGTAGAGGTGTTGGCTGAGGCTGGCCCTGGGTCCTCTGCGAGGGGCTCTGCAGGCTGGCTTGCCACCCCCAGCCCTGGGCTCACACCAGGATGCTCCTCTCCTGCAGTGTGGGGTCCCAGCCCCTACCCAAGCCACCGGCATGCAGGGCACTGGCTCTGCCCTTCTTCCCTCCTCGCCCTGTCCCCACCAGGGCCTCCTCCACCTGGGGTCATCTTCCCAGCACCACTGCCCACAGTCCCAGTGAGGCTGCCCTCCAGCACCTGCTAAAACGACAAACTGGACTCACACCCCAGGGTCTCACCTGGACCCTGCAACTCCCAACCCCCTTCCTGCTCTGCTTCTGTTTTAGTTTCTAGAACACTTGTCACCACTTGAAATGGAATAGAACTTGTTTACTTAAGTTAATTATTCATCTTCCATCTCCCCCTGCTAGAATGTAAACTCCACGGAGACAGTTGTGCTTTTCTGTTGGGATTTGTGGGTGGATTCCAGGACAGCGTCTGGTGCAGAGCTGTGCTTGTTAAGTGGAGACAGCATCTTAGGAGGCTCAGCCCTCTTTCCCAAGGGGCCAGGGCTGGGGGGGGGTCAGGTAAGGCCCCGGGTGAAGGATGTAAGGACCCCCCAGCGGGGGCTGTACACACGTCTCCTTAAACTTTGCACCCTGGGTGCCTCACTGCTCCCCAAGGCCTGACTCTGTCCCCACCAGCTAGCGGCCACCAACTGTGTGTCCACCTCGATGTCCATGTAGCACTCCAGCTCACAGACCCCCCTGCCTGTGTCCGAGCCTCACCTTTTCCCACAGCTGCTCTCGTGGTGCATGCCACCGCTGACCAGTTCCTCAAGCCAGAAGTCTGTGGCTCACACTTCACCACTGCTTCCCCTCCAAATCAACCAGGTCAACTTGGCCATTCAGTCAACACTGACCCAGGGTCTCAGTGAAAGTGCTTTGTGGATACGCTTAGAGCCATCACCAGCTGACTTTAAGTACAGGAGTTTTTCCTGGATAATCTGAGTGGGCCTCATTCAACCAGTTAGAAAATCTCAAAGAGCTCAGTCTTCCAAGAAGAAGAAGCTCCATCTGTAGACAGGAGCTTCAGGCTATGCCCTTCCCGAGGGCAGATATATATATATATTCTGTATATAGTAGAAAAAATGTATATATATATTCTACTGGCTTTGCTTCCCTGGTTGAACCTGATCTTGGTATCAGAAGTAATTCTACAGGAACAGATCTTTCTTTCTTTTTTAAACCTGGAAAGCCCTTCCCTTTCAGGGGTGACCACTGCAAGACCCTTGTAGGTTCAGGGTCGTTATGAGGTCTATTCTTTGTTGTGTGAAACTGTCCCAACATTTTCTTTAAAATTTTCATAAACAGAATTTTTAAACAAACCCCCCCCCCTTATTGCCAAGATTCAACTTCATTCTTGCTTTTAATTATGTTTAGTAAATCTTTCAATTAATATTAATTTGAAACCGGGCATTAAAATTTCCAACCTAGACTAAATGTAAACTGTCTGACCTTAGTCAAACAGAATTTAATTAAAGTGAAGTGTGGAAATCTAATTAGCGACCAGACTTTGGTTCCACAAGGCCCCTGCAATGTGCTGCTGACACTGCCTGGTGTCCTGCTGGTGGCTTGAATCAATTAGTGGTCTTTATAGAAGCCACATATAACTAATTACTCAGTTTTGAGATGTTCAAGTCTGATTTCACTAAAATCACATCATGAAACTTGGGTGTTTCCAGGACTTCCTGCAGAAGGAAAACAAGCGCAGATAAGAACTCGATGTTACAGGTGCGGCATATATTCGTAGAGCAAAGCCTCACAGTGGACCATGGCCAGAGAAGAAAATGCCCTGTGGCCGTCTCCCTGTGGACCGGTGAGCAGGCCCACCAGTGGACACACGTGGTGTTATCGCTCTCAACTCTAAGTCTCCCAGGGGACAATGTGCACGGCCGTCAGCTGCATCAAACATATGGACGAGCTGTCCGTTCATTGGCATGAAATCGCTGCGGCTCACCTTTGTATGGATGTTTTAGCCACGAAAGGGCTAAAGCATGAAAGATGATTTCAGAAGGCCAGATCCAAACACGTAAAAACAGTGAAATACTTGGGAACCCTTGTCTCAAGTCTCCTCCTCTAGTCTCTCTAGAATATGAACTCATGTTACAGCTGACGCAAAACACCAAGGAAATTCAAGAGAGTTTCTCAGCATCTATATCAGTTATCTCTTGCCACACTAGTGCCGTGTAACAAATCACCCCAATGCCAGTGTCTTAAAATAACAGTACCCCTTTTCCACTTACAAATGTGTGTGCAGGGCATCAGAGTGATTTGGTTCAGCCCATACTCCTAAGATTGCCGGGCAGCTCTTCTGGTCTGAATTGCCACTCATCCGCGTGTGCAGTGGGTGGTGAATTGTGGCTACTGTTATGTGTTTCAGCTGAAACAACTGCCCTTGCTTCATGGCATTTTCTGTGGTGCCCACGGGAGCCTGGGAGTGAGTGCCAGTTGGCAAGCCCACTAGGGTCCTGGGTCACCTTCCCCACATCCCACTGGGTGAATGAGAGACCTGGGAAGTTGGTTCCACCTCTGGAAAGAAGGAGCTGCAAGGTCACATTGCAAAGGAAGGGCTGGAGATGTGGGCCATTTCCCAGGGAGTCTACAACAGCACCCCAAAAGGGAAGGATTTATTAGTGTTTGGCCTAGTGACAGGCATGCACGGACTAGCAAGGAGCTGGCAGCACCCGAGAGGGCAGAAGCCCATCTGAGGAGACGCAGGCACAGGCTTCTCAGGGCCTTCTGCAAGGGGACATGCTTGGCACCGACAGGACGTCCCGCTGCACTTTCCTTCCAGCCCCAAGCTGACCCTTCTCGGGTCCCTCCTCCTGGTCACCCTTACTCCCAGCACCGCAGCTCAGAGGCCCCAGGAAAAGCTGGTGTCTCTTCCAGCTTTACCCACACTCTCTAGGGAGATTGTTGATGGAGGAGGCCCTGCGGAGCCTGGAACCAAATGCAGCTCTGGGCGCTCTTGTTCTGGCCGCGCTTGGGCCCTGCACCGCTAGTGGTGGGCAGCTCGGGTGGGGCCTCGGACGGCGCGAGACACGCACTGGACTGCGGGGCCTCTGTGGGGCAGGGGGCCAGGAGGTGGGGAGGGACAGGGTGTGGCGGGGCTCTGGGGGGGCTCAGGGGGCGGAGCTCTGGGTGGGGGGGGGGGGGGGGGCAGGGTGCCTGCCTGCTGGACCTCCGGCAGTGCCCAGGCCCCACAGTCCAGTGCGGGGAACCACGTGATTCCACACCTTGAGCCCCACTGCCCCTCGACCCCTACAGCTCTAGTAAGGCCCAGCGCTTGGGACTCACCTCCTGTTCACCCACCATTGTCTCAGGTTTAGTCACGAAGTGTCCGAGTGCTGGGACAGTGCCTGGCGCATCTCAGGAGCTCAGCACGCCTGCACAGGGGCTGGAGGATGGACTGAGGACCAGGTTTTATAGAAAATGCATGAAGAATTGCTGCAGTTTACTGTTTATGATGACGATGAGCTGGTGGAGACAGCTCAGAGTAGGGCCGGGCGCTGGGCGAGGGCTTCAAGGTGGCTGTGAGGAGCTCCTGGCTGTGTCCGGGGCCATCCTGCGCCGGCTGTCAGTGTAGAGCTGGGGAGGAGCGGAGCCCCGCAGTGCAGTCCTGCTCCTTTTGCCCTGTGAGGAGTTATGGGGGCCCCGGGCACATCGGTGGCAAGTGCTGGCGTCCTCGGATTCTCCCTACTCCCTGTGGGGACATCCGCTGCCGAAGGCCAAGGACATTGTGCCAGTAGGGTGGCCTGAGGCTGGAGGTGAGGTGGAGCCCCGTGTGCTTATGGGGGAGTGCACAGCACTTCTGGGGATCCTTTCCCAGTGCGGCCCACAAAGCTTCTCAGCACTCTCTGCAAGGGACAATCGTCATCCCCTTGCTGGGGTCTGAGTGCCGGCCACACCCGCCCCCCAGTAGGTCTTTAGAGCCCCACTTTACAAAGGGGAGAGTGAGAGTTCAGAAGAGTCATCCCAATGGGGAAGGAACTTTGGCCCAGATGGGCAAGCAGGACCCCGTGGACGTCCACAGAGCTCAGCTCAGTTCCTGCCCCCCAGGAGTGTCAGTCTAGTAGGGGGGAGAAAGGAGTAAGCTGGGGGGGCAGCGTCATGAGGCGGATGTTGGTGCAGACGTGGGCAGCTTGCCAAAGGGAAACTTCATTCCACACTTACTTGCTTCCATTTTTTGGGATTAGAAATAGTTGTTCCAGCTCCCCACGTGGTTTGCCCCAGCAGGTCTGCTCAGTCCCGGCCGGGAGCTTGTGAAAACACAGCTCCTGCCGGAGGGGCTGGGGGCTGAAAGTCCACCAGCTGGCACCGCCTTTGCCTTTATGAGGACTCATGGGGTGAAAAGAGACGAGTGTGCAGCGGACCCTAGTGACCCGCAAACCCTGACTGTTCACTCTCCCGCCCTTTGCGGGAAGTCTGCCAGCCCTGGGGCTGCAGGAGCACTGTGTCCTCTCCTCCCCTGGGAAAGGGCAGACGGTCTTTCCGCTCAGCCACCCGCTTTCCTCCCTCCCTCCAATTGTTGCTGCGGGGAGTGTCTGTCCTGGGAGCAGTTCCTGGCCCTGCTAAGCCGCCGAGGGGCCTGGGGTCACCCACAGGCCTGTCTGGACCGGGTGGGAAGTACTGGCGAGCCACACTACACAGAGCCCTTTATCAGGCACGGGGTGATGGGGACCCTCTGTCTGCTGCATCCTGACGTCTGACCGAGGAGAGGTCTCTCCCGGCTCTTTCGTGCGTCTCCTCTAGGCATCTGTCTCCTCCCCTTGCGAGGCTGTAGGCCAGGCCCATGTGCAGCGCCAAGGCTCGTGTGCCCAGCACGGGTGCTGAGCGTGCCAGGTGGCCGGCGCTGGCCATGCGTGTGAGCTCCTGGTGACCCCCACGAGAGCCTGGTTCCCCGTGTGGCTGCGTGTCCTGTGGGAGGGCTTGCTGCACGTCAGGGCTCCAGGGTCTCCCGATGCGGACGTCCAGCTGCTCTGGGAAGTGTCTGGGCGTCCTGGGCCTGGCCCGGCCTCCCCCACCTCATCATCCCTGTGCCCTCCCGGGCCTTCCCGTGGGGAGCAGTGGTCAACCGGTTCACAGCCATGTCTGGGCTGGTTGGACAAAAACCACAGCTGTATTTTTCACTCTTGGAGGTGTAACTATGGCAATGGGATTAGATGAAAAGTAACACAGGCACGTGGCAGTTTAGGGTGCTGGAGACGGGGCTTAGTTTTAGAATCTGAGCCCTGTTTTGTGGAAAGAGGAGGGTTAGAACCACAGGGCCTGTCCCACCTTCACCTCCTCTTCCTCCAGGCGTGCAGCACTCCACTGTAGGCTGAGTTTGCATTTAACAGTTGGGAGGGTTATTTTGCTTATGACATTTTTCTCCTGCAATTCCCAGGATTTATGGGCATTTGTTATGTGTGTCCTCATAAAAGAACTCAAGAAAATATGGCTCTTCCAGTCATTTTGTATTCAAAGTGAGTGCTTCACAAGTATGAGCTCATAAAGTCCTTGCTGGAACCCTGGGGCGGGTGGTGTTGCTATCCCCTCTTCACAGATGAAGGAACTGTGCGTGGAGCCCCAAGCCACAGTGGTGGTGACCTGCACTCTACACTCTAGTCAGACTTTGGCAGGTCCACGAAGAGGGCAAAGCCGGCAGAGCTGTGCAGCAGCCCCTAGGGGTCTGTAAGTCCACGCCTTCGGCCAGGCGTTCTGCAAGGCCAGGTTCTGCTCCCTAGAAAAGTAGAAATTCCGAGTACAGCTTATGCCCCGCCAGCGTGGTGGGCGAGGACACACTGAGTCCTGCAGGAGCTTGGGGCTGGGGTGGAATCAGCATCTCTTCTGTCACAGCACTTTTCCAACATGTGTAAAGATCCACAGGTGTCAATACACCAGTTCAATTTCTATGAATCTTCCCTAAGGAATAATCAAAGTTAAAGAATATTTTTCTAATGATATGCACATCACAGCTTTATTGATAACAAGACATTTTCACCTGCCTATGTAGCCAACAATTGGGCATTCATCGAGTAAATACATCTATAAAGTGGATCAGTATATAGTCATTAAAATCTTAACCTCAAGAAATTTTTGTGATATGAGAAAATATTTGTGATGTAATGTTATGTGGAAAAATCAGGAACCAAAATATATGTCAGCAAGAATCATATATGTATGCATAGATCTATTCATATAATAATTGAAGAAATGATCAGACAATTTCAGAGAGATGGGATTAGAGGAGCATTTTAATCTGCTGCTGTATTTTTCTAACCTTCATAATGAACAAAAATGCTTATAAATACCAACAGCTTTGTTAACGGCAGCAATAACAGTAGGAGCGCTAACAGGCGTTATGGAGGAGGGGCTAGCGGCGAGCTCCGCAACGTGAGTGGGAGACGCACATGGGCGGGCAGCACTTGTTCCTCAGGAGCCCGACAAGACGGCTGTTATGCCTGTTTGCCGAAAAAGAAACCGAGGCCGGGAGGCTGGTTGGCGTGCCTAACATCCACTAAATGGATGGACTGCTGAGGTAACATCTCGCCGACGTCCGTGATGCCCACGAAGTGGGAGCAGCCAGTTCCGCTTCGGGCGGAGGGGTTCGGGAGGTGCGGGACGAAAGGAGGTGCGTCCGGGCCCAGGGAGCCTTGAGAGCCCCGTGGAGGAGGCGCACTGACCCTCAGGCGGTGTGCGACCAGCTGACCACATCAGAAAAGGAAATAAGAGTGGCATGTGTGTGCATGTGTGTAGTGAG